>NW_027397109.1:11052387-11153227 GCF_003265705.2 Callorhinus ursinus | reverse complement strand
ATGTTGGTTGAAAAAGGGAAAAAGAAAAGTTCAAAAAAAGAAAAAAACAGTTAAAAAAATCAACTTTGAAAAACAAATGAATCATGGTAAAAAAGCCGTGAATTCTATGTGCAATATTCCCCTAGCGCTGGAGTTCTCCCGTTCTCCTTGATCGGTAAACTTGGTCTTGGCTTGCTGGCTGTTCGTGCTGATCTTCTGGGGGAGGGGCCTGTTGCCATGGTTCCCACATGTCTTTGCCAGAGGCGGAAATGCCCCGCCCTTGTCTGTCCAGGCTAAGCAATCTGCTCAGGTTTGCTCTCCAGTGCTTTTGTTCCCTCCAAGCTCTAGGTAGAGCTTTGGAGGACCAGAGTGAAAATGGTGGCCACCCAATCTCCAGCCGGAGGAGCTGAGAACTCGGGGCCCTGCTCCTCAGTGCATCCCCAGAGAAAAGCAGGGACTCCTGTCTCCCTGGTTTCTGGCCGCACTCCGTGCTCACCCGGCCTGTGGCCGAGCATTTCTATCTCTGGCTCCCGACCCCCTGTGTAGTCTCCATACCTAGCAGATCCCTGAGGTGCGCTCCCGCACCACTCCTCCTGGCAAAGGAAGGGGAGTCTCCCCAGCTCTGCTCCTTGTTGGGTCTCTGCTGGAGGAGCAGTGGCTCGACTGGGCCGCGGATCACAGTTTATGGCAACCCCGAGCTGTGAGCCCGCGCCTTGATTCCGTCTCTGCAGCTGGCTTCCCCGCTCTGATACCTGGGAGCTCTGCTGCACTCAGGGACCCCCGGTCTTTCTGTGACCACGAGGGTCCCGAGACCACACTGTCCCACGAGGGTTCCACCTCCCGTTTAGCCACTGGAGTGACGTCCCTCAGCGGAGCCAACTTCAAAATTTCAGATTTTGCGCTCCACGGCTCTATCACTTGCCAGAAGCGGCCGACGGAGGCCCCCTCCCCCGTCGTCTCTCCTCCCGAATATTGCCTCAGATTCACTTCTCTGCACGTACTACCTTCCAGTAAGTGGTCGCTTTTCTGTTCAGAGAGTTGTTGCTATTCTTCTCTTCAATCTCCTGTTGAGTTCGTAGGTGTTCAGAATGGTTTGATCCCTATCCAGCTGAATTCCTGAGACCAGAAGAAACCCAGGTCTCCTACTCCTTCACCATCTTGCTCGCCTCCCTCATATGAGGGATTCTTAATCTCAGGAAATAAACTGACTTTTGCTGGAGTGATGTGGGGTGGGAGGTATGGGGTGGCAGGGTGGGGAGGGTATGTGCTATGGTGAGTGCTGTGAATTGTGTAAGAATGTTGAATCTCAGACCTGTAGGTCTAAAAGAAATAATACATTATATGTTTTTAAAAAAAGATAGTAGGAAGGGAAAAATGAAGGGGGTGAAATTGGAGGGGGAGACAAATC
Organism: Callorhinus ursinus; assembly: GCF_003265705.2. Lineage (NCBI taxonomy): Eukaryota > Metazoa > Chordata > Mammalia > Carnivora > Otariidae > Callorhinus > Callorhinus ursinus. The sequence goes on along the minus strand of NW_027397109.1, from coordinate 11,151,840 downwards.
ATGAGAGACTATGGACTCTGAGAAACAGAGGTTTCTAGAGGGAAGTGGGTTGGGGGTATGGGTTAGACTGATGATGGGTTTTATTTATTTTTTTTTCTAAAGATTTTATTTATTTATTTGAGAGAGACTGAGAGATAGAGAGCACGAGAGGGAAGAGGGTCAGAGGGAGAAGCAGACTCCCTGCTGAGCAGGGAGCCCGATGCGGGACTCGATCCCGGGACTCCAGGATCATGACCCGAGCCGAAGGCAGTCGTTTAACCAACTGAGCCACCCAGGCGCCCCTGGTGATGGGTTTTAAAGAGGGCACGTACTGAATGGAACACTGGGTGTTATATGCAAACAATGAATCATGTAACACTACATCAAAAACTAATGACGTGGGGCGGAGCAATATGGTGGAAGAGTAGGAGACCTGGATATTGTCTGGTCTCAGGAATTCAGCCAGATAGGGATCAAACCATTCTGAACCCCTACGAACTCAACATGAGATCAAAGAAAAGAATAGCAACAACTCTCTGAACAGAAAATCGACTACTTTCTGGAAGCAAGGACACAACAAGTAGCAGATCTGGGGAGACTCCTCTTCCTCCCCCGGGAGGAGCTGTGTGGGAGTACACCGCAGGGATATGCTGGGTTTGGAGACTCCACACCAAGTCAGGTGCCAGAGATTGGAACACTCCGTCAGAGGCCGGGTGAGCACGGATTGTGGTCGGAGACTGGGGAGACAGGAGTGAGTGACTGCTTTACTCTGGGAGCACACCAAGTGCTCGGCTCCTCCGGGGTGGAGATTGGGAGGCCGCCATTTTCACTCTCATCCTCCAAAGCTGATCGGAAAGCTTGCAGGGAACAAAATCTCCTAAGAGCAAACCCGAGCAGATTACTTAGCCGACTGACAAGGGCGGGGCAATTGAGCCTCCAGCAAAGACATTTGGTAACCAAAGAAACAGGCCCCTCCCCCAGAAGATCAGCAAGAACAGCCAGCGAAGAGCAAGTTTACTGATCAATGAGAACAGCAGAACTCCAGAGTTAGGGGTATACTTCACATAGAATCCATGGCTTTTTACCATGATTCTTTAGTCTTTCAAAGTTAATTTTTTTTAACGGTCTTTTTTTCTTAATTTTTATTTTTCCCTTTTTCAACCAAAATCTTATCAATCCCTTTTTTAAAAAACATTTTTATTTTTCATTTTTAGAGTCATATTCTGTCCCTTCATAGTAGTTACCCTTATTTTTGGCATATATATATAAGTTGTTCTCTCTTTAAAATTTTGAGATACCGTTTCCTCTAACAGATCAAAATATACCCTAAATCTTTCATGTATGGCTTTGTTCTAGTCTCCTGCCTGATCATATTTTCTCCCTTTTTTTTAAATCCTCTTCTTTCTTTTTACAAACAACTTCTTATCAACTCCTTTTATACATTTTTTATAATTTTCATCTTTACAGTCGTATTCCATCCCTTCATTGTATCAACCCTATTTTTGTACATATATAAGTTTTTCTTTCTTTAAAATTTTGGGAGGCACTTTCTTCTAACAGACCAAAATACACCCCAAATCTAGTGTGTGGCACTGATCTATGCACCAGCCTGATCATAGTCTGTTTTTTTTGTTGTTGTTGTTCTGCTTTTCTTTTTATCTTTTTCTTTTTCTCTTTCTTTTTCTTTTTTCTTACTTTCCCTTTCTTTTCCCCAGTTTCAGGTCTTTTCTGATTTGTTTAGAGTATAATTTCTGGGGACGTTGTTACCTTGTTAGCATTTTGATCTCTCATTCATCTATTCTCCTACGGACTAAATGACAAGACAGAAAAAATCACCTCAACAAAAAGAACAAGATGTAGTACCAACTGCCGGGGACCTACTCAATACGGACATTAGTACGATGTTGGACACAGACTTCAGAATCATGATTTTAAAGATACTAGCTGAGCTTGAAGAACTCATGGAAGTTATTACAGAAATCGTTTCTGGAGAAATAAAAGAACTGAAATCTAACCAAGTCAAATTCAAAAAGACTATTAATAAGATGCAATAAAAAATGGGGTACTAACTACTAGGATAAATGAGGCAGAAAAGAGAATCAGTCATATAGAAGACCAAATGATTGAAAATAAAGAAGCTGAGAAAAAGAGAGATAAACAACTACTGGATCACGAGGGCAGAATTCAAGAGATAAGCATAGCATAAGACGAAACAACATTAGAATAATTGGGATCCCAGAAGAAGAAGAAAGAGAGAGAGGGGCAGAGGGTATATTGGAGGAAATTATAGCAGAGAGCTTCCCTAATTTGGGGAAGGAAACAGGCATCAAAATGCAGGGGGCACAGAGAACCCCTCTCAAGATCAATAAAAATAGGTCAACACCCCGACATCTAATAGTAAAACTTACGAGAGTCAGAGACAAAGAGAAAATCCTGAAAGCAGCTCAGGAGAAGAGATATGTAACCTACAATGGTAGAAACATTAGATTGGCATCAGACCTATCCACAGAGACCTGGCAGGCCAGAAAGGACTGGCAGGATATCTTCAGAGAACTAAGTGAGAAAAACATGCAGCCAAGAATACTATATCCAGGTAGGCTTTCACTGAAAACAGATGGAGAGATAAAAATCTTCCAGGACAAACAAAAACTAAAGGAATTAGCAACCACGAAACCAGCCCTCCAAGAAATATTGAAAGGGGTCCTCTAAGCAAAGAGAGAGCCTAAACACAATATAGACCAGAAAGGAACTCAGACAATATACAGTAACACTCACCTTACAGGCAATACAATGGCACTAAATGCATATCTTTCCATAGTTAGCCTGAATGTAAATGGGTTAAATGCCCCAATCAAAAGACACAGGCTATCAGATTGTATTAAAACACAAGACCCATCGATATGCTGTCTGCAAGAGACTCATTTTAGACCCAAAGACACCGGCACATTGAAAGTGAGGGGGTGGAAAACAATTTACCAAGCTCATGGACACCAAAAGAAAGCTGGGGTGGCAATCCTTATATCAGACAAATTAGATTTTAAACCAAAGGCCATAATAAGAGATGAGGAAGGACACTATATCCTACTTAAAGGGTCTATCCAACAAGAAGATCTAACAATTGTAAATACCTATGCCCCTAACATGGGAGCAGCCAATTATATAAGGCAACTAATAACAAAAGCAAAGAAACTCATTGACAACAATACAATAATAGTGGGGGACTTTAACACCCCCCTGACTGAAATGACAGATCATCTAAGCAAAAGATCAACAAGGAAATAAAGACTTTAAATGACACACTGGACCAAATGGACTTCAAAGACATATTCAGAACATTCCATCCCAAAGCAATGGGATACACATTCTTCTCTAGTGCCCATTGAACATTCTCCAGAATAGATCACATCCTAGGTCACAAATCAGGTCTCAACAAGTACCAAAAGCTTGGGATCGGTCCCTGCATATTTTCAGACCAAATGCTTTGAAACTAGAACTCAATCACGAGAGCAAAGTCGGAAAGAACTCAAATACATGGAGGCTAAAGAGCATCCTACTAAAGAATGAATGGGTCAACCAGGAAATTAAGGAATAATTAAAAAATTCATGGAAACCAATGGAAATGAAAACACAACTGTTCAGAATCTTTGGGATGCAGGAAAAGCAGTCCTAAGAGGAAAGTATTTAGCAATACAAGCCTTTCTCTCCAACAACAAGACAGAAGAGAGACAAATCAAGGAGTCTATCCCATTTACAATTGCACCCAAAACCATTAGATACCTAGGAATAAATCTAACCAAAGAGGCAAAGGATCTGTACTCAGAAAACTATAAAATACTCATGAAAGAAATTGAAGAAGACACAAAGAAATGGAAAAACATTCCATGCTCATGGATTGGGAGAATCAAGATTGTGAAGATGTCAATGCTACCTAGAGCAATCTACACATTCAATGCAATCCCCATCAAAATACCATCCACTTTTTTCAAAGAAATGGAACAAATAATCTTAAAATTTGTATGGAACCAGAAGAGACCCAGAATAGCCAGAGGAATACTGAAAAAGAAAAGCAAAGCTGGCGGCATCACAATTCCAGACTTCCAGCTCTATTACAAAGCTGTCATCATCAAGACAGTTTGGTACTGGCACAAAAACAGACACATAGATCAATGGAACAGAATCGAGAGCCCAGAAATGGACCCTCAACTCTATGGTCAACTTATCTTTGACAAAGCAGGAAAGAATGTCCAATGGCAAAAAGACAGTCTCTTCAACAAATGGTGTTGGGAAAATTGGACAGCCACATGCAGAAGAATGAAAATGGACCATTTCCTTACACCACACACAAATATAGACTCCAAATGGTTGAAAGACCTAAACGTGAGACAGGAGTCCATCAAAATCCTAAAGGAGAACACAGGTAGCAACCTTTTCGACCTTAGCCGCAGCAACTTCTTCCTAGAAACATCGCCAAAGGCACGGGAAGCCAGGGCAAAAATGAACTATTGGGATTTCATCAAGATAAAAAGCTTTTGCACAGCAAAAGAAACAGTCCACAAAACCAAAAGACAACCGACAGAATGGGAGAAAATATTTGCAAACGACATATCAGATAAAGGGCTAGTATCCAAAATATATAAAGAACTTATCAAACTCAACACCCAAAGAACAAATAATCCAATCAAGAAATGGGCAGAAGACATGAACAGACATTTCTCCAAAGAAGACATCCAAATGGCCAACAGGCACATGAAAAAGTGCTCAACATCACTCGGCATCAGGGAAATCCAAATCAAAACCTCAATGAGATACCACCTCACACCCGTCAGAATGGCTAAAATTAACAAGTCAGGGAACGACAGATGTTGGCGGGGATGTGGAGAAAGGGGAACCCTCCTACACTGTTGGTGGGAATGCAAGCTGGTGCAACCCCTCTGGAAAACAGTATGGAGGTTCCTCAAAGAGTTGAAATTAGAGCTACCGTTCGATCCAGCAATTGCACTACTGGGTATTTACCCCAAAGATACAAATGTAGGGACCCGAAGGGGTACGTGTACCCCAATGTTTATAGCAGCAATGTCCACAATAGCCAAACTGTGGAAAGAGCCAAGATGCCCATCGACAGATGAATGGATAAAGAAGAAGTGGTATATATACACAATGGAATATTATGCAGCCATCAAAAGGAATGAGATCTTGCCATTTGCAACGACGTGGATGGAACTGGAGAGTGTTATGCTGAGTGAAATAAGTCAATCAGAGAAAGACATGTATCACATGACCTCACTGATATGAGGAATTCTTAATCTCAGGAAACAAACTGAGTGTTACTGGAGTGGTTGGGGGTGGGAGGGATGGGGTGGCTGGGTGATAGACATTGGGGAGGGTATGTGCTACGGTGAGCGCTGTGAATTGTGCAAGACTGTTGAATCACAGATCTGTACTTCTGAAACAAATAACGCAACATATTTTAAGAAAAAAGAAAAAGAAGAAGATAACAGGAGAGGAAGAAAAGGGGAGTATGTCAGAGGGGGAGACCAACCATGAGAGATGATGGACTCTGAAAAACAAACTGAGGGTTCTAGAGGGGAGGGGGGGAGGGGGATGGGTTATCCTGGTGATGGGTATTGCGGAGGGCACATTCTGCATGGAGCACTGGGTGTTATGAACAAACAATGAATCATGGAACACTGCGCCAAAAACCAATGATGTAATATATGGTGATTAACATAACAATAAAAAATTTTAAAAAAAATACAAGCCTTTCTCAAGAAACAAGAAATGTCTCAAATACACAACCTAACCCTACACCTAAAGGAGCTGGAGAAAGATGAGCAAATAAAGCTACAGCCAGCAGGAGGGGAGAAATAATAAAGATCAGTGCAGAAATCAATGAAGTAGAAACCAAAAGAACAGTAGTAGAACAGATCAATGAAACTAGGAGCTGGTTCTTTGAAAGATTTAACAAGATTGATGAACCCCTGGCCAGAATTATCAAAAAGAAAAGAGAAAGGACCGAAATCAAAGAATCACGAAAAAGGGGAGATATCACAACCAACACCATAGAAATACAAACAATTCTAAGAACATATTATGAGCACCTACATGCCAGCAAATTAATAATCTGGAAGAAATGGATGCATTCCTAGAGATGTATGAACTACCAAAACTGAACCAGGAAGAAATAGAAAACCTGAACAGACCTATAACCACTAAGGAAATTGAAGCAGTCATCAAAAATCTCCCAAAAAACAAAACCCAGGGCCTGATGCCTTCCCAGGGGAAGTCTGCCAAACATTTAAAGAGGAATTAATACCTATTCTTCTGAAAATGTTCCAAAAAATAGAAATGGAAAGAAAACTTCCAAACTCGTTTTATGAAGCCAGTATTACCTTGATCCCCATACCAGAGAATGACCCCATCAAAAGGAGAATTATAGCCCAATGTCCTTCATGAACATGGATGCAAAAATTCTCGTCAAATACTAGCCAATAGTATATAACAGTACAGTAAAAGGATTATTCACCTCGACCAAGTGGAATTTCCTCCTGGGCTGCAATGTGGTTCAATATCCGCCAATCAAACAACGTGATTTAATACATTAACAAAAGAAAGAACAAGAACCATATGATCCTCTCAACAGATGCAGAAAAAGCATTTGATAAAGTACAGCATCCTTTCTTGATCAGAAATCTTCAGATTATAGGGATAGAGGGTAAATTTCTCAATATCATAAAAGTCATCTATGAATAACCCATAGCAAATATCATTCTCAATGGGGAAAAAATGAGAGCTTCCCCCTAAGGTCAAGACACGACAGGGATGTTCACTATCACCACTGCTATTCATCATAGTATTAGAACTCCTAGCCACAGCAATGAGACAACAAAATAAATCAAAGGCATCCAAATCGGCAAAGAAGTCAAACTCTCACTCTTTGTAGATATGATACTTTATGTGGAAAACCCAAAAGACTCCACCCCAAAACTGCTAGAACTCATACAGGAATTCAGTAAAGTGGCAGGATATAAAATCAATGCACAGAAATCAATGGCATTCCTATACACGAACAACAAGACAGAAGAGAGAGAAATTAAGGAGTTGATCCCATTTACAATTGCATCCAAAAGCATAAGATACCTAGGAATAAATCTAACCTAAGAGACAAAGGATCTGTACTCAGAAAGCTATAAAATACTCATGAAAGAAATTGAGGAAGACACAAAGAAATGTAAAAACATTCCATGGTCATGGATTGGAAGAAGAAATATTGTGAAGATGTCAATGGTACCTAGAGCAATCTACACATTTAATACAATCCCCATCAAAATACCATCCACTTTTTTCAAAGAAATGGAACAAATAATTCTAAAATTTGTATGGAACCAGGAGAGACCCCGAATAGCCAGAGGAATGTTGAAAAAGAAAAGCAAAGCTGACGGCATCACAATTCCGGACTTCCAGGTCTTTTACAAAGCTGTCATCATCAAGACGGTATGGTACTGGCACAAAAACAGACACATAGGTCAAAGGAACAGAATAGAGACCCCAGAAATGGACCCTCAACTCTATGGTCAACTGATCTTCGGCAAAGCAGGAAAGAATGTCCAATGGAAAAAAGACATTGTCTTCAACAAATGGTGTTGGGAAAATTGGACAGCCACATCAGAACAATGAAACTGTACTATTTCCTTACACCACACACAAAAATAGACTCCAAATGGTTGAAAGACCTAAATATGAGACAGGAGCCCATCAAAATCCTAAAGGAGAACACAGGCAGCAACCTCTTTGACCGCAGCCGCAGCAACTTCTTCCTAGAAACATCGCCAAAGGCAAGGGAAGCAAGGGCAAAAATGAACTATTGGGATTTCATCCAGATAAAAAGCTTTTGCACAGCAAAAGAAACAGTCAACAAATCCAAAAGGCAACTGACAGAATGGGAGAAGATATTTGCAACAGACATATCAGATAAAGGGCTAGTATCCAAAATCTATAAAGAACTTATCAAACTCAACCCCTAAAGAACAAATAATCCAATCAAGGAATGGGCAGAAGACATGAACAGACATTTTTCCAAAGAAGACATCCAAATGGCCACAGACACATGAAAAAGTGCTCCACAACGCTTGACATCAGGAAATCCAAATCAAAACCTCAAAGATATACCACCTCACACCAGTCAGAATGGCTAATTAATTAACAAGTAAGAAATATAATGGCTAATAAATTAATAAGTCAGGAAATGACAGATGTTTGCGGGGATGTAGAAGAAGGGGAACCCTCCTCCACTGCTGGTGGGTATGCAAGCTGGTGCAACCACTCTGGAAAACAGTATGGAGGTTCCTCAAAAAGTTGAAAATTGAGCTACCCTATGACCCAGGAATTGCACTACTGGGTATTTACCCCAAATATACAAATGTAGGGATCTAAAGGGATACATGCACCCCGATGTTTATAGCAGCAATGTCCACAGTAGCCAAAGTGTGGAAAGAGCCAAGATGTCCATCGACAGATGAGTGGATAAAGAAGAATTGGTATATATATACAATGGAATATTATGCAGCCATCAAAATGAATCAGACCTTGCCGTTTGCAATGATGTGGTTGGAACTGGAGGATGTTATGCTGAGTGAAATAAGTCAATTAGAGAAAGACATGTATCATATGATCTCACCGATATGGGGAATTCTTAATCTCAGGAACAAACTGAGGTTTGCTGGAGTGGTGGGGGTTGGGAGGTATGGGGTGGCTGGGTGATAGACATTGGGAAGTGTATGTGCTATGGTGAGCACTGTGAATTGTGCAAGACTGTTTAATCACACATCTGTACCTCTGAAACAAATAATGCAATATATGTTAAAAAAAAACGAAACAAGAAGAAGATAGCGGGAGGGATAGAATGAAGGGGGTGGAATCGGAGGGGGAGACAAACCATGAAAGATGATGGACTCTGAAAACAAACTGAGGGTTCTAGAGTGAAGGGGGGTGGGAGGATGGATTAGTCTCGTGATGGGTATTAAGGAGGACACGTTCTGCATGGTGTACTGGGTGTTATGCCTAAACCTTGAATCATGGAACACTACATCAAAAACTAATGATGTAATGTATGGTGATTAACATAACAATAAAAAATAAAAAAAACTATTGATGTAATGTATGGTGATTAACATAACATAATACAATAAATAAAAAGAAAGCAACAACAACAAAAAGGTATGCTACCAAATTTAACCACATTTACTAGGCGCAAGGATCTAGTTCCACACATATGTTCTCCTGGTAATCTAAATTTAGAAACAGAGAAAAAGGACTCTCACCTTTCTTGCTCCATTGGACTCTCTCTGCAGTTAGAGATTACAGGAGACTGATATGGTAAGAAATCTTACCTTCTGGTAGCCATATGTCAGATATCCCAGGATTTCTCACCTGCAGCAGTGTCCAGCAAGTGGTGTCCAGCAAGTCAAATATCCTGCTGACTACACCAACTGTCAGGGAGTAACAACTCCTGTCCCCTCAAACGTCCTTCTAGCTGGCTTAAGAGTCAAATTGACATGAGACAGATTAATAGGAGAAAATAGAATTTAATAGGCATATATGTGGGGAATCTACACAGACATGGAAATTCCAAAGACAGTCAGGCAAAATGAGGCATATATATATCATTCTAAACTAAGGAGGTGGTAGGGGTCTGGGAATTCAGAGGAAAAAAACACACTTCACAGGAAAATAAAAAGAGCATATATTTGGCAATTAGATGTTTGTTCTATTATACAGATGGTTCATGCAGTTAAAATGTATCTCTGTTAATAATCCTATTCTGGGAAAGACCCTCAATTTAGATTCTTCTGTGTGATTTTTAAAAAGATTTTTTAAATTTATTTCACAGATTGAGATAGCAAGAGAAGGAACAGAAGCAGGGGGATTGGGAGAGGGAGTAGCAGGCTTCCCACCGAGCAAGGAGCCCTCTGTGGGGCTCAATCCCAGGACCCTGGGATCATGACCTGAGCCGAGGGCAGACGTTTAACGACTGAGCCACCCAGGCGCCCTTAGATTCTTCTGTGTGATTGAGGGAGAGATAAAAGTTTCTCCTAAGGGTGGTTGTGTGGCTCAGTCGGTTAAGCATCTGCCTTCAGCTCAGGTCATGATCCCAATGTCCTGGGATCAAGTCCCGTGTTGGGCTCCCTGCTCTGTAGAGAGTTTGCTTCTCTCTCTGCCCCCACTCATTCTCTCTCTCTTTCAAATAAATAAAGACAAATCTTTTAAAAAAGTTTCTCTTGAGCCCACAGGATATCAAGTCCCTTCAGCTCAAAATAATCCACATGCCAAAGTGGCACATTCTGGGGGGTCCTTTCTTGAACACCTTTACCCTTTCTTTAGTGGGTAGCATAAGGTATGGAGGTATTTTGTCAGGTTGGGAATAAAAGTCCTTCAATACTCTAAAATCCCTACAAAGGTTTGCATCTCTTCTACATTCTTAGGGGTTGGATAGGCTTGCAGCTTATCAACCACAGTTTTGGGGACAACATGAGTCTTTTCCAACCAGACAACACCCAAAACCGTACAGCAGTGTCTGGATCTTGAATTTTCTGTGTGTTCATTTCCAGTTCTCTTCCTGACAGATGCCCTAGGAAAGTCTGCAAAGTGTTCTGCAGCAAAGGCAATTCTTTACACGTTAACATTATCTTATCAATGTAATGGGTTCATATCACTGATGTAGGGAAGGAGAACAGGGAGAAATCCCAGGCTACCATCCCATGACATATTGTGAGGCTATGCAGGTAGCTTTGGGGGAGCACTTGAAAGGTTTATCATTGTCCCTTCCACATGAAGGCAAATTGATCTTAGTTATCAGTTATAACCTGTGCTTATCAGTCTTTCCCAAGAATCTTCTGGAATATGAAACACTTTTGCAGGAACACTTTTTGCCAAAGCATCAGAGTAAAACAATAACTGTAACAAAAGTCTTAAAAATGGCCATGATTAAAGATATGGTGAGAGTTTCTTATAAACCCGGTAAAGGTAAAACAGAAACTTAATGTTTTTGGGCAAATAAAGAAAAAAAAAAACCTGTGTTTATAATTTCCGATCAAGTGCAGACCAACAATCCAGGAAAATTTTGTCTTTTTTTAAAAAATATTTTATTTATTTATTTGACAGAGCTAGAGAGAGCACAAGCAGGGGAGCAGCATAAGGAGAGGGAGAAGCAGGCTCTCCGTTGAGCAGGGAGCTGGACGTGGGACCTGATCCCAGGACCCTGGGATCATAACCTGAGCTGAAGGCAGATGTTTAACCAACTGAGCTACCCAGACATCCCCAAAATTTTGTCTTTTTAACACAGAGAAAGAGAGAATTCAATCTTATACGAGTATATATATATATATTTTTAAAGATTTTATTTATTTATTTGAGAGAGAGAGCACACACAAGAGCAGGAACAGAGGTAGTGGCAGGCAGAAGGAGAGAGAAAAGCTGACTCCCCGCTGAGCAGGGAGCCCAAAGTGGGGCTCCATTCCAGGACTCTGGGATCATGACCTGAGCTGAAGGCAGATGCTCAACCAACTGAGCCACCCAGGTGCCCCAAGATTTTAGTTTTAAGTAATCTCTACACCCAGTGTGAGGCTCCAATTCACAACCCCAAGATTAAGAGTTGCATGCTCCACCAACTGAGCAGCCAGGCACCCAGCAGTTTGCATTTTTAAGAGCCCTCCCCCATCAATTTTTTTTCCTTCGGTCTCTGTGGGCAATGTTTTGGTTACTTCCTGAGTTGTTTATATTTCTAAGACATGATAAGATCTATAACTTAATGGACAGAGAAAGGATGAAATTTTTCTCTCTAAAGAGTTTTGGATGTAATTGCTACTTAAAAATTTTCTTTGTATTAAGCATCAGAAGGCAGGGGGCATTTTGCTTTCTCATTATTTGCTCTACACCCAACATAGGGCTTGAACTTATGACCCCGAGGTCAAGAGTTGCATACTATATGGACTGAGCCAGGCAACAACCCCACGATATATTTCTTTGATTTTTATCACTTTTCAGAGATTGCACCACCTAGCATCCTAATTAGGATCTGTCACAACTGCTCTGATGTTTATCTATGGCATCTTGTGCCCTCTTAGCTTTGCAAAACAGCACACTAGGATCATTAAATTTTTATCCTGCTCTGCCATCTCATCCACCAGCCCCAAAGCCATCAGGCTAGTTGGCACTCTCATGTCCTTTTCTAATATTAGTTCATTTTTTAACCTCTAGTCACAAGCTTCAGTCTCCAACCTGGTATTGATGGCGAGCTGAACTGCCCATAGTAGAGGCCAGCCCACTGCTGGTACCATGTGTTTTCCATCCTTGCTGCAGTGTGCAATTTGCAGTTCCTCCAACAAGCACATTAGATTTTCCAGCATTGTCTATGTGTCCCTGTACTTATGCAGCAGTCTAAAAGTATCTGACATATGCATCACCCCTCCCCACACAGAGGTTGATGGACAACTCAGGATTTCTCCCATGAATACTTCTTTCCCAAAGCCTATTTCTTTGGTCTTCAGGTTGGCTCACCAACTGTAGGTTCACAACCCTCTCAGGAGCATTTCTGGTGTAATCTGAAACTGGACCCCATATGCAGAGGGCAGGGGGAGACTGAAGAAAGAGTCAGGCCACTCCAGGTTGGTAGGTGGCAATTTTAATAATCTCTCAAAGGAAACTTACATATAAGGCTTGTCTTGGGTGATAGCAAGAAGAATGGATCCCCACACCCGCCCACCAAATCTTAAAAGTTTCTAAAGAGGCCCTAACTGGGCTCAATCACATATATTGTGCAGGTAATTCAACAGCACATCATCATCTTAAGGCTATGTCCTTGGAGCAGCCCCTGGGAGTAGGAAAGGTAAGCAGAATTCACATTCAAGGACAGGAGGAGGTGAATGCAGAGGGGTGTTTGAGTGTCTAGTCCAAGTCATGGGTCAATCAGTGGTCATGACTTTTTTGATCATGTTCCCTAAATGAGGGACCTTAATTATGTCTGCAGTCTCTCTTCACTTTTGTCATACAGCATAACATAATCACAGTAGTGATATCCTTTACCATATTCTATTGGCAGGTTCTACCCACACTCAAGGGGATGAGATTGCATAAAGATATGACTAATTGGGGGTCACTCTAAAGTTTTTCCCCCTTAGGCACCACACTTCAGACACTGTCTGTTGCCCTGCAAGTACACACCAGTTCTCCCATCAGACCAGCTGGTGATTTTATGCTCTATCAGGTTTTCCCTGTTCCAACATAGATTATGGTTCTGTTCTGCTAAGGATATTCCTAGAAAGAGCTTATGCATTCTGTGTGCCTTTATCATGTACTTAGCAGCTTCCCAATGTATGTAAAACTAAACATTTTATAGCTGAATTTATTATTATTATTAATTATTATCATCATTAATTCTTGAGGTTTTATGTGAGGAAAAAAGTCATCAATACCAACATTTTCCATCTTTGGCTTTGAAAAACCTGGTATTCATATTTTCCTTTCCACTGGCATCTCAGTGACTATATTGGAGTTCTTCAAATATAGAGTTTGTCTTTTGCTATTCCTGGTCCTGACTTATGGCTGTACTGGAGCAGGGATATTCAGGTAGGGCCAAGAGTAATGTGAAATACTTCAATGTTGTGCTCAAAGTATAAATTGCTATAGGACAGGAAGATGATGTAAAGAGTAATACAGAGAGAGAGTACATTTGTAATGGCAATATATTTTCATACTGTTCTTACTAATGCTCCAGGAAATGTTCATTCTTTAGATTTGTTAAAATATTTAATTCCCAAAAGTTTCAATAAAGTGATCATTTTTATTATTGACATGCAATAGATAAGGAAATGAAGCATTGGTAGTGTGATGGAATTAAATAAGTACCCCATATTCTTAGATCTAGTAAGTGCGGATCCAGGAAGACATTACAATGAACTAATTGGGTGCATTTACCTCCACAGTTTCAACAATGGCCATGCTATAATTACAACTAGAGCAGCGCTGGAGTTAAGGCATTGCCAACCTCTCCCTGAAGAAGTAAGAAGGGAGACTAATATAGTAAGTTAGTTGACTTATGGGAAGCCTTAGTCCAAGTCCGAGTGCTAGGAAGGGAAAGTACTGGTAATACCACCTCCCTGTGGGCAGGAAGACAATAAGACAACAGTAAGACAATTGTTCCAATGAGATTTTAGAAGTAGGTGGAAGTCTCTTAGGAGGGTTTTCCTTCCAGAAGAAGGCAAAACTGCATAGGGAGAAAGTTTTTGCTGTTTGTTCTTCACACTGTCATTTTATTCCAGACTGCAAAAGAACGAAGGTCTCTACTTACCACTGCTGTTTTACAATGTGACTCGGGAAGACCAAGATGAAGAACTAGACACTGAGACTGAAGGAATGGAATCTGAAAATAAGTCCTTGATAGTATTGCTGAACCACCATTTCAGTCCTTTCCTGTTTCTCCTAGGATTGCTTGTTGCACATAACTGATGAATCCACTCCATGTTAAGATAACTCAGATAGATGTAATGTTTCACACAGCAAAGCATAATTGAAAAAAAAGAGAAAGAGTTTATCTCCCTGAATGATGTGCTCAGAGAATGTCCAGTTCCTTCATAAATGAAGAATCAATTCCAGTTGTGTAAATATGAAAAAGAAAGGAGACATTCCTTAGGAAGATTTTGCATAGAAAATGGCAAAGCTGAATAAAATGTCATTTGCTCTATTGTCTTCATGCTTTGTACTTATTCCTGACAGCATGAAAGCCAGCTCCAATTTACTGCCCATGAAATAATAACATGAGGATGAAGGGCTACACATTAAGTATGGAGAAAATGGAACCTAGATGGAGTCTGGGTCCTTGTTGGCATGATTGATCTACCATCCCAGCCCTTGTCTGCCCCTCAAAAGATTTCATTTTGTCCTGATAAAGGTTAAACTATCATGTGTTTTTTTTAATTTAAATTCCTGTTAGTTAACATAGTGTAATATTAGTTTCAGTTGCACAATTTAGTGATTCAACACTTATATACAACACCAGGTGCTCATCACGATAATTGCACTCCTTAATCCCCATCACCCACTTAACCCAACCCCCCATCCACCTCCCCTCTTGTAACCATTAGTTTGTTCTCTATGGTTAAGGATTTGTTTCTTGGTTTGCCTCTCTCTTTTTTTCCCCTATGCTTGTTTGTTTTGTTTCTCTTTACTTCTTTAAAAAATATTCTATTTATTTGTTTGAGAGAGAGACAGACAGCTAGAGAAAGAGAGAGAGCATGAGTAGGGAGAGGGGCAAAGTGAGAGGGACCAGCAGACTCCCAGCTGAGCACAGAGACCTGACATGGAGCTAGATTCCAGGATCCGAGATCATGACCTGAGCCAAAGTCAGAGGCTTAGCTAACTGAGCCACCCAGGTGCCCCTTGTTTTGTTTCTTAAATCCCACACATGAGTGAAATCAAATTCTGCATATGAGTGAAATCATATTTGTCTTTTTCTGACTATTTCGCTTAGCATGTACTCTCTAACTCCATCCACATGGTGGTAAATGCAAGATTTTATTTTCATCATGTTTTAAAATAAACAGGTTTTCTTTTTCCATAGTGAGTGTGTGTTGCCAGCCTTTCCTGTTTAACTCTTGTGGCAAAAAAATGTTTTTTTCTGTTTCGGTTTGGACAGATGTCTCTTGGTATTTCATATGTGATGGCATGTGAACTTCTATCTCTTTCCCATTTGGTTGCCTCTCTTAGCCTCCTTTTCTTGCTTAAGAAAAGGCTCACCAGGAAGCCATTTGGTTCAGTCAGTGAAGTTTTGACTTTTAGGGAGGAATAGAAACTAGGAAGACATTTGGTTCAGTTGATGAAGCATCAGCTTTTGGGGAGGACAGATGCTCACAGATGTACTATGGGATTCATTTGGTTTCTTTATTGTTGCAGCATTTGGTATATTTGAATGAAATAGCCCTGTTATAACTGAAAATCAGAAAGGACAATTTATCACTGCATAAGGGCTACATGCTCCAAAATTGGGCAATCTTTTTCTGCAATGCCACAAAAAATTCATTAGTCTCCTGAGAAAAAAATGACCAGTTAATTGATCAATAAGTTATAATACCAACTTGCAATTAGATTTGTTTTATAAAATGGGGATATTTGGAAATTGAGCCTTTAAGATTATATTTGCATCTTGTTTATGTATTTGAATGTGTGTCCATGTACACTGTAAATGTGTATATATTTTCTCCAACTCCAGATGGTATTGCTAAAATTAATTTGTAAAAGAGCTCTATTTAATTGGTTTAAAGGTAAGTTCTTATAAGAATTGGCTATTCTAAAACTCAAATAGAAATCCAAATGTTTTACAAGTTTACATGATCTTGGAAAATATTCAATATTAAAGCTAAATAAAGGTTGTTTGTTTAATTAAGTAGACATGTCTTTAGAATTATCAGCATTAAATGTAAAACTTGTATTCTGCCTGTGTTTATGAAAGCCAGTAAGTTCATGTTATTGCCATTGTAAAATTTGTCAGAACAAAAGAAAAATAAAACAGAACTTTAAGGCCTCATAAAGTTTTATGGGAAATCTAAGAACAAATTAACAAATTTAAATTTTAATAATTGTAATTAAGGCTACTGTAAATTATAGGGGAAACACTTCTGTATGCAAGGAATTGACACGTTATTTAAAGAGGGAAAATGGGGGTACCTGGGTGATGCAGTAGGTTAAGTGTACAACTCTTGATTTCTGCTCAGGTCATGATCTCAGGGTCATGATCAAGCCCATCAGTTCCATGTTCACTGGGAAGTCTTCTTGAGATCCTCTCTCTCTTCCACTCCTTCTGCCCCTCCCCCTGAGCGTGCTCTCTCTCTCTCTCAAGTGAATAAATCTAAAAAAAATAAAGAAGGAAAATGTAGGAAAAAGTCAGAATGAATGTACAAAGGAAAGTTGTAAAAGTTTTGTGAGAAAGGAATCTTTGAAAAGTAATTTTGCACATGGTTGTGACTAAGATTATGGAGATTAGTGTGTAAAGTTTATTAGGAGGTGATCAACATCTGGGTAAGACAAGGGAGAATAAGAGAGCAAGATTAGGAGTGCCTGGGTGACTCAGTTGTTAAGCATCTGCCTTTGGCTCAGATCATGATCCCAGGGTCCTGGGATCGAGCCCTGCATCAGGCTCCCTGCTTGGAAGGAAGCCTGCTTCTCCCTCTCCCACTCCCCCTACTTGTGTTCCCTTTTTTGCTGTGTCTCTTTCTGTCAAATAAATAAATTAAATCTTAAAAAAAAAAAAGAGAGAGAGAGCAAGATTAGGCAGAAGTTGAGCAGTGATACAACATCAACAGAATCCTTAGCTGATTCTCTGAGGAATTCCAAAAGTTGGTTGCCCTTTGGAATCATTTTAAATTGAGGCAAATGGCTGGACTTTTTTTAACATATAATTTATTATTTGTTTCAGAGGTATAGGTCTGTGACTTGTCAGTCTTACACAATTCACAGGGTTCACCATAGCACATACCATCCCCAGTGTCCATCACCCAGCCACCCCATCCCTCCCACCCTCCTCCACTCCAGCAACCCTCAGTTTGTTTCCTGAGATTAGGAGTCTCTTATGGTATGTCTCCCTCTCTGGTTTCCTCTTGTTTCATTTTTCTTTACCTTCCCCTATGATCTTCTGCCTTGTTTCTTAAATTCCTCATATCAGTGAGAGCATATGATAATTATATTTCTCTGATTGACTTATTTTGCTTAGCATAATACTCTCTAGTTCTATCCATGTCATTGCAAATGGCAAGATTTCATTTTTTGATGGCTGTATAATATTCCATTGTGTGTGTGTGTGTGTGTGTGTGTGTGTGTGTGTGTGTGTGTGTTACATCTTCTTTATCCATTCATCTGTTGATGGACATCTTGGTTCTTTCCCTAGTTTGGCTATTGTGGACATTGCTGCTATAAACATTGGGGAGCAGGTGCCCCTTTGGATCACTACATTTATATCTTTGGGGTAAATACCCAGTAGTGCAATTTCTGGGTTGTAGGGTAGTTCTATTTTCAACTTTCTGAGGAACCTCCATACTGTTTTCCAGAGTGGCTGCACCAGCTTGCATTGCGACCAACAGTGGAGGAGAGTTCCCCTTTCTCCCCATCCTCTCCAACATCTGTCATTTCCTAAGTTGTTAATTTTAGCCGTTCTGACTGGTGTGAGGTGGTATGTCATTGAGGTTTTGATTTGTATTTCCCTGATGCCAAGTGATGTTGAACACTTTTTCATGTGTCTGTTGGTCATTTGGATGTCTTCTTTGCAGAAATGTCTGTTCATGTCTTCTGCCCATTTCTTGATTGGGTTATTTGTTCTTTGGGTAGAGTTTGATAAGTTCTTTATAGATTTTGGATACTAAAATGGCTGGGCCTTTATGACAGTCACTCAATGTGACCATGTGGGAAGAGGGCATTTGGCAAAGCAGCTGTCTCCAGTCAAGGTAATCCTTGATGGTGTCTGAGAGTTGAGAACTGTTGGTAGCATTCCTACAGCTGAGAGTCCTTTATTCCTGATGGAGATTATGATCAGCACATTGTGTCATCCACCATAGGAACTCCTACCCATGCAGTGCCCTGGATATCCCTCAGTATTTTTTTTTTAAGATTTTATTTATTTATTTGACAGAGAAAGACACAGCGAGAGCAGGAACACAAGCAGGGGGAGTGGTAGAGGGAGAAGCAGGCCTCCCGCCAAACAGGGAGCCCGAGGCGGGGCTTGATCCCAGGACCCTGGGATCATGACCCGAGCTGAAGGCAGACGCTTAACCGACTGAGCCACCCAGGCGTCCCAAAACTACAGTCTTTTTTTAAGATTTTATTTATTTATTTGAGAGAGGTAGAGAGGGTGCAAGCAGGGGGAGGGGCAGAAGGAGACGGAGAAGCAGGCTCCCTGCTCAGGGAGCCAGATGTGGGGCTCGATCCCAGGACCCTGCGATCATGACCTGGGCCGAAGGTCACCGCTTAACCAACTGAGCCACCCAGGTGCCTCTCCTAACTCAGTATTTTTAAGTTTTTATTTAAATTCCAGTTAGTTAACACAGTGTAATATTAGTTTCAGGTGTACAATATATTGATTCAACACTTCCATTTAACACCTGTTGCTCATTTCAGTAAGTATATATCAACATGTGAGATAACAGGAGGGGAAAAAGGAGGGACTGCATAAAAAAATTATCTTGTTGGAATGAATGGGCTTTAAGATCAGAAGTACATTTGTATAAGATTGGAATTTGTTTTTTCTCCATTAAAATGACAGTTTTCTCAGATTATTGGTTTAAATTGTAAACAAAGATTTTTCCTTATCTTTAATCTGCCTAGAAAAACAAAGTTCTACAATGTTTTGTCTTTATTAGGTCTTTAATTACTTAGAGTTGAATTTTCTCAACATTAAAAGAACTAAGTTTTGTTAATTATATAATCCTCTGTATTTGCCTTAGAATGTTTTATTGCCACCTTGGCTAGATAATGTTTTGTAATAATCTTTAATATTATTTAAACATGTGCTTCAAAACCTTCTGATATTTCAAATGTTCCAAAATATAACTTCTAAATGAAGTCTTCTTGACTAATTAAGCTTGTTTATTTGGTGTGTCAAATAATTTGGGAAGCATTGTCAAATAAGTGATGATAAACAGAATTTCCTTTTCAATTGCATTGTAATGACAAGTATAGGTCTCTGATACCTTTAAGATTCTTATATTTTCATGGTAATATATTTATTTGCATAAGTTCAATAAGAATCTGGTCTTATGACAGGATACAATTGAAAACATTGGTATATAACCAAGGTTTTGACTGGAATGTCATATTTGAGGGAGATAGAGACTCAAGTATGACCAGACAGATTTAAAGAATTAAGGTTGACTTTACAGAGACAATGAAGCATCTTGGAAAAATTGGCCTGGCACTTTACTTACAGGGTTCCCAGCAGCCTTACATGGTAAGTAAAGAAGGTCACTTCCTGGCAGGTGCAGGAACATTAAGATATTTTGGGGACCTCAAAAAGAGAAGAATTCACTCAAAACCTTAGGTATTGCAGGTAAAGTCTGATGGCAAGCACTTGGCTTGTCTTCTTAGCCTCAAAAGGCTGTTAAACATTCAGTTTGAAATCCTTATGGAATGTTCCAGCAAAGTAGACTAAAAACAAACAAACAAAAACAAAAAACAAACCACTATATGGCCAATCACTATTCTTGATGTGCTTTTGTAAATAACTAGGCCAAGTTTGTTCCCATTTTCTCAGCTTGGGGTCATTGACAACTAAAACTGCTCTCTCTTTCCCTGCAAATAAAGCTAGACAACTTGAGGTAATCTTCAAAGGAAAATTGCCACAGGGACACCTGGGTGGCGCAGTTGGTTAAGTGTCTGCCTCTGGCTCAGGTCATGATCCCAGGGTCCTGGGATTGAGTCCCGCATTGGGCTCCCTGCTCAGCGGGGAGCCTGCTTCTAGACTACAGCCGCTCCCCCTGCTTGTGGTCTCTCTCTCTCTGATAAATAAATAAATAAATAAATAAATAAATAAATAAATAAATAAATAAATAAATAAATAAATAAAAATCTTTAAAAAAAATGCCACAACAGTCCATGCCTGTGCATGCCTGTTGCTATATAGACCATTGAGAAAGATTACCAGAGACATTACAGATAATTGATCAAGTTTGTTCCAGTCTTCCTAATTTGGTGGACCTATCATTGGAAAATGCAGACTTTGAGATGTTTATGGATGGGAACAGTTTTATGGATCAAAGACAAGATCTGGATATAGTGGTGACCCATGAGCTATTGTCCACTTCTGAGGACACCAGAAATCAAACTATTTGAAATAATATTTTTAAATGAGTGCAGAAAGTTTCCACTCCTCTACCCCCCATTTCTGCAAGAAGTAACTACAGTGGTCATTATCCCAATGCCTCAAGAATGAGAAATATTCAAAAAGCAGTGGAGATTGAAACCAGTATCCAAAGGATCAATGGGACTTGTCACAGCTGCAGACTGGTAAGTACATCTCAAACTTTTTTACCCAGACTGTTTTGGTTTGCTTTTAAATTTCCCTAGCTAGCTTCATTTGGGAAAATGAATTTGAGACTTGCCCTCCCATCTCCTCATTTGGCTGCCTCTGGAATAAACCCTTTCTTTGTTGCATATTCAACATCTTAGTGATTATCTTTGTGCATTAGGCAGAAGTTGGGTTCAGTTACACAAACAATGAATAAATGACCTAAGAGCTTCTCAGTAGGTCCTGTCAGAGTCTTATTCTAGGCAGAGATGGAACTGCTGGAAATCAAACTGATTGCTTGATGTAAAAGACAAATTGAACGTTCTGTATATATCTTTGAGGTCCATCTGGTCCAGTGTGTCATTCAAAGCTCTTGTTTCTTTGTTGATTTTCTGCTTATTTTGGTTAACAGTTGGCTTATGTAAATGGCTGCTCCCATGTTCGGGGCATAGATATTTACAATTGTTAGATCTTCTTGTTAGATAGACCCTTTAAGAATGATATAGGGTCCTTCTGTGTCTCTAACTACAGTCTTTAGTTTAAAATCTAATTTGTCTGCTATAAGAATTGCTACCCCAGCTTTCTTTTGAGGCCCGCTGGCATGGAAGATGGATCTACATCCCTTCACTTTCCATCTGGATGTATCTTTAGGTTCAAAATGAGTCTCTTGTAGACAGCATATGGATGGGTCCTGTCTTTTTATCCAATCTGCAACCCTGTGCCACTTTATGGGAGCATTTAGGCCATTCACGTTAAGAGTGATTATTGAAAGATATGAATTAATTGTCATCATGTTGCCTGTGAAGATGTTGTTTTTATAGATTGTCCCTGTAAATGTCTGTTGTATATCACTCTTGGGATCTTTCTCCTTTTATAGAACCCCCCCTTAATATTTCTTGCAGGGCCGGCTTAGGGGTCACATATTCTTCCAATTTCTGCCAGTCTTGGAAGCACTGCATCTCTCCATTCATTCTAAATTACAGCCTTGCCGGATAAAGTATTCTTGGCTGCATCTTCTTCTCGTTTAGTACCCTGAATATGTCTTGCCAGCCTTTTCTGGTTTGCCAGGTCTCTGTGGATAGGTCTGATGTTATTCTGATGTTCCTCCTCTGTACATAAGGAATCTCTTCCCCCTAACTGCCCTTAAGATGGTTTTCTTGGTTCTAAGATTTGTGAGTTTTACTATTACATGTCGGGGGGCATTGGTGTGTTTTCCTTGATCTTGGGAGGGGTCCTCTCTGCCTCTAGGACAGGAATGTTTGTTTCATTCCCCAGATCAGGGAAGTTCTCAGCTACAATTTGCTCAAATATATCTTCTAGTCCTCTCTCTCTCTCCACCCGTCAGGGATTCCAATAATTCTGACATTGGAACGCTTCATGGTGTCACTTATTTCCTTGACCCTATTTTCATGTGTTCTGAGTTGTTTTTCTCTGGCCTCCTCTTTTCCCTTTTTATCTATTAAATGGTCTTCCAGGTCACTAATTTGTTCTTCTGCCTCCCTTACCCTAGCTCTTAGATTATCTCGATTAGATTAGATTTCATTGATAGCATTTTTAAGTTCTGCCGATTCAGCTTTCATTTCTGAACCCCCAGGTTCTTAGGGTGTGTACTGTTAAGGTGAGGGCATTTATTGGGAAAGAATGGGCATTTATTCTTTAACGTGGGATGGAAATGAATGGGAACACCTTGGTGAAGCTGGGTACATGGAGTTCCTATATTGTAATGAGTCTTTTTTGCTTGTGCAAATGGTCCACAAGGGCTATCAAAAGCAGTTTCCTTTTAGGTGTCAATGTCAGCAATATACCTTCATTATCTTTTTTTTTTTAATGCAGAAAAAGATTTGATTTTTAGATGAGATATCCCAGGTGCTTTTGTAAGAACTTAACTGTCATTCTATACAGAACATGCAATCATCTCAACATACAAGTTATTCCACTTTGAATACTCTATGAAAGTTAAAAAGTTTCTAGTTTAAAGGCTTTGTTTTATTTCCTAGGATAATGAGGCAATATGCTTATCAAAACACTAGTTTGCAGAAGTGAGTACATTATAGGTAGTTCATTAATGTTCTTCATCTGTAACTTAAAGGTTAAATGTGAGGAATTAGAATTTTTATTGTCAGAACTGCATAGCAAAACCATGTCCAGATGATAGACATACCAAATAATCTATAGATCAAGATAACCTGTAAGCCATTTAATAAGTCCAATTTAAAGGAAAAACAAATGTTAGGAGAGATACTAAATGATATCTGGGTTAGCAGAGTTTTGAAATGCTTCATCCTATTTTTATTTTTTTAATTATTTATTTAAATTTAATTAGCTAACATATAGTACATCATTAGTTTCAGATGTAGAGTTCAATAATTCATCAGTTAGGTATAACACCCAGTGCTCATCACATCACATGCCCTCCTTATTGCCCATCACCCAGTTAGTTAGCCCAACCCCCTACCCACCTCTCCTCCAGCAACCCTCAGTTTGTTTTCCAGAGTTAGTCTCTCATGGTTTGTCTCCATTTCTTATTTCTTCCTATTCAGTTTCCCTCCCTTCCCCTATGATCCTCTGCACTGTTTCTTATATTCCACATATGAGTGAAACCATGTGATAATTGTCTTTCTCTGATTGACTTATTTCTCTTAGCATAATAACCTGCAGTTCCATCCATGTCGATGTAAATGGTAGGTATTCATACTTTCTGATGGCTGAGTAACATCCTATTTTTTAATGCAATATAAGTTCTCAAATGTTAAATAGTCACATGCATCTAGTATCGTTTATCCCGTGACAACAAATTGCTGAGTCATTTGGTTGTTTGGAAATTATCTGGGCTAAGTTCACTCTACACTGTGGCACGGAGCAGTCATAAATTGAAAGTGCAAATGCCTGAATGGAAACATAGCTTAAATAATTTATTTATGCTACTATTCTACACAGACACACTAATGTTATGGGAGACGTTTACAGTTAGTTGTACTAAGTCTTGATATAGATTAACAAGCTTGATGAGACAATACAAAAAGGCCACAGGTCATGCACAATCTAAAGAATATCTTAACTATGTGGGTATATCAACACTCCAGTTGCATGTTTAGTTTGTAGGGATGTTGATCAATCTTTCCTTCTGCTAGATATCACACTTCTCATTACACTGATGACATTATACTGAATGGAACTAGTGAGTAGGAATAACAAGTACTCTAGACTTAATAGCAAGACATTTAAGTGTTAATGGGTGTGTAATTAATGCAAATAAAATCTAGGGAATTTTACCTAAAAGAAAATTATAGGAATCCAATGGCTTTTGGGTATATCTAGATGTCTCTTTTAAATTTAAGAATAAAGTTTTGCATCTGGATTTTCCTACAATCTAGAAAGAGGCACAATTGCTTGTGAGTCACAACCTTTTAATCAATTCTTCAACTTGAGCCAGTTTACAAACCCTGAACTCCTGAATTAATGGGAGACCTCAATGAAAGACCTTGGAACACCACCAAGAATATACACTGTTAATCTCTCTCTGAGCCTTCCCTAAAGGGACCTATGACTTTTTACCAGGGTAACTGTACATTGTAGGAAAGGAAATAATTAGACCATTCAGGGACTACTGGATGCTTCTCTGAGCACACACTGTTTCCAGGATAACTAAAATATCACTACAGTCCTCCAGTCAGATTAGGGGCTCATGGTATTCAGGGTATCAATGGAGTTTTAGCACAGATATATCTCACATTGTGTCCAGTGGGTCTCTGAACACATTCTATGGTTCCTCCCCCAGTTTTAGAATGTATAATTGGAATAAAAATATTTAGCAGCTGACACAATCCTCATATTGGTTCCATGACCTGCAGAGTGAAGACTATTATGGTAGGAATGGGCAAATATAAACTATTAGAATTGACTATACCTAAGAAGATAGTAAATAAAGAGTAATTCTGCTTTCTTGGTGGGATTTCAGAGATTTGCACCACTAACAAGAACTTTTGAGATGCACGGGTATTGATTCTTACACATCCTCATACAGGTATTCAGTTTTTGTTTGTTTTTAAAATTTTATTTATTTATTTGACAGAGAGAGAGAAAGAAAACACAAGCAGGGGGTGTGGCCGGCAGAGGCAGAGGGAGAAACAGCTCCTCACTGAGCAAGGAGCCTGATATGAGACTCAATCCCAAGACCCTGAGATCATGACCTGAGCCGAAGGCAGACACTTAACTGACTGAGCCACCCAGGCATCCCTCAGGTCTTCAGTTTGCCCTGCATAGAAGACAGACAGATCTTGGAAAAAGGTAGTGGATTATACCACAAACTTAGCCAAGATTACATCACAATCTTAGCACAAGCTTGTGATTTCATCCCCAGCTGCTATAACAGTTGTAGTTATTTTGCTTGAGCAAACTCACACATCCCTGCACCTGTATGCATTTACTGATATGGCAAATGCTTTTTCTTTATACCTGTCCATGAGGCCCACTGGAAGCATTCTTCTTACAGCTGTCAAGGCCAGCAACATACCTTTACAGTCTTACCTCAGTGGGTATATAAACTCCCAGCCCTATGTAGCAATTTAGATATTAGGGATCTTTTTTTTTAAAGATTTTATTTATTTGACAGAGAGAGCACAAGCAGAAGGAGAGAGAGGGAGAAGCAGGCTCCCCGCTGAGCAGGGAGCCCGATGCAGGACTCGATTCCAGGACCCCGGGACCATGACCCAGGCTGAAGGCAGCCGCTTAACCGACTGAGCCAACCAGGCGTCCCTCGGGATCTTTTTTTTAAGATTTTATTTATTTATTTGTCAGAGAGAGCACAAACAGCGAGAGCAGCAGGCAGGGGGAGAGGCAGGCTCCTTGCTGAGCAAGGAGCCCAGCGTGGCACTCGATCCCTGGGATCATGACCTGAGCTGAAGGCAGACACTTAACCAACTGAGCCACCCAGGCGTCCTGATATTAGGAATCTTGATTACTTTTCTCTTCCACAATATATATTAAAAATATATCACATTAATGACATTATGTTGATAGAACTTCTAGAGCAGGGTTTTCAACTTCTCTACATTTATTGGCAACATATTTGCATGTCAGAGAGTATGGAATAAGTCTGATTAATTTCAGGGGCCTTCTAACTCAGTGAAATTTCTAGGAGTCCAGTGCTGTAAGGCATGTTCAGATAACCCTTTTAAGGTAAAGGATAATTTTTTTGCATCAAGCCCCTTGCAGCAGGAAAAACACAATGCTGGTGGGCCTCTTTAGATTTTGGATGCTATGTATTCCTCACACATAACTGCATGAAATGGCTATACACACCTTCCTAGTCCTGTTGCACTTCCTTCTCTCTCCTAGATTATACCTATTCCATAATGGGGAGTTCCCTGCAACTATTGACAGAAGAAAAGATATGGGGCTGGTTTATAGATGGTTCTGCACCACATGCACATACCACCCGAAAGTAAATTACAACCCATCTCTGGGACATCTCTGAAGCACAGTGGTGAAGGGAAATCCTCCCAGGGACAGGATATCAAGAAGTTCACATGATTGTTCTCTTTATTCAGAAGAAGAAATGACCAGACATGCAGTTCTTTATTAATTTATGAGCTCTGGCAAATGGTATATCTCATTGGTCAGAGTTTTGAGAGAAAAATGAATATAAAATTGTTGATAATGACATTTGGGGAAGAAGTATATGGATAGACCATTTCCAGTGGGCAAAATAACATGAAAATATTTGTGTCCTGTGTGAAAGCTTACTAAATGATAACTTTAGAAGAGGAAGATTTCAACAACCTAGTGGGTAGGATGACATGTTTCCATGGATATCAGTCAGCTTCTTTCCTCAGCCACCACTGTTATTGCCCAACATGCTCATGAACAAAGACGCCATGGTAGCAGATAAAGACATTATGCATCAACTCAACAGCACTGATATACACTTACCAAAGTCTGAGTGACCAATCTGCCAGTGATGGATAGCAACAGTAATTTCCTGGTATAGCACCTGAGGTTTTTATCCTACTACTTGGTGACAGGTTAATTATATTCCTATGCTTCCATGATGGAAGGGGCAGCTTTTCATCCTTACTTGAAAAAAAAAAAAAACAGAATTCAGATTCAGTAATCAGGTGATGAAAATAAGAGTAGGCCCATTTTTGCTTCCAGTTCCTGTGATTTTTGTGCTCTGGTGATTTAGAGGCCTTCATTCTACTGGAAGGAATGCTTCCATCAGGAGATAAAACAATAATTCTCCTGAATGAAGTATAAGACTGCAACCTGGCCACACTGGGCTCCCCATGCCTCTGAATCAATATATAAGGAAGGGAGTTTAAGTGTGTTCTAGGGTGATTATTTGTGATTACTGTCAGAGAGGAGCCATAACTAAGCAATAAGTTAGTGGTAAAAGCAGATTTATTCAGAACTATTGTAATAGGGTAAAATAGATCTCAGTGTTGATTAAACTGGAGTCAATTCTGAATACAGCATGAGCATGTAGTTATTTATAGCTAAGGAGTTTGAGATTGAAAATTACTAAAACAAAATATAACTAACTGTAAGGAAATTTTGGCTAAACAGATCTAATATGATTATTGCTAAAGACAGGCTAGGCTTACCAGAAATCACCTGGAGGTTGGTGGAGAATGAGAAATCTGATTAGATATCCAGGATGAGAAGATATGGAGGATGTGGGATGCTTTCTATATTAACTTATCAGCATTCTTGCTAAAGAGTTCACAAGGAATTTTAAAGATGGGCCTATGAGAAGGTTCAGGAGCTTGGCTAAAGTTTGGTCAGGCAGGGAACCTTTTTCAGTACCCACATTGTAAGAAAGAATGAAAAGACATTCTTCCTTCCTTTTTGAATAATATGTGTCCATTTTTTGGTTAGTCACTTTTGTTCATTGAAGACCACCCTAATCATCTGCTGACACTTGGTAGTAGAGGGTATGCTGTATGGTGCAAGCCACTGGGCATTTAATGAGGGGGAATTTCTATGAGAATAAAAAAAATAAAGATTGATATTAAACCTAGTTTCTGATTCCAGAGGGCAGCCTGTTGAGAAGATTTCTGGATATTTAGCTCAAAGCATCTTTAGATGTTGTGTGTACAACAGTGGTAGTCTAATAGATTTCCTGATTTGCAGTTTGATTGTCTATGGTGATGGCATTGCATGTCCAGGTGAACTTTCTGAGTGGCCCATGCAGAATAAGCAAGAAATTTGCCATACATTATCTGTTATGAAGATTTCCTTGATGTTTACATCAAGTCTTTCACCTTCAACCTTCAGGGTTTTGAGAAAAGGGAAGTCTAGTTTTCAATGATTCCAAGTCAGAAGGGAGAAAAATGCAAATATCAATTTGGAGAATTGCAGCCAGATATTGGAAGAAACTAGAATATTTAAGGATTTGTTAAGGACTGGCAAAATGCAAAAGACAGAACTTACAAGGGTACATTATAATTTTCCATTGAAGCATAGTTTTTCTTTCTATTGTCATCACCATTCAGTTAGACATAATAAAAATAAGAATAATTATTTTGCAAAATAAATCCAGAGTCATTATACTTAGTGTGATTATTTATATAAATGAAGCAAAGAAAGGGACTGACCACATAGGTCTCTTGAGTTTTTGTTGTTGGAACTTTTAATAAGGAATCTTTGGGACTTTTAAACCCTCCCAAGGCTAGCAAGCCAAGCCAAACATTTGCCACAGATTTTTTCTGCAATACCTATAGATTTAGGTATAATATCTAATCTCTTTTCTAGGGATCCAAAACTCATCCTGAGATTTCTGGTCCTGCCAGGAAGTAAACTTTCTTATTGACTTTTTAAAATGGGAAAACCTATAATACATGTTCAGGTTGTTTTTTTCCAAGAAGGGGTACAAGCATTGACTCCTTAGTTCCTTAAAGCTGTCAGGGCTTATCTCATTTAGTGTACTTATTCTCAAATATGACCTTCAATTCAGAGCTTTGTCAATATAACCAATGTTTTAGGTTGGGTACTGTTATAAGAACAGAGTTGAGCTTATGAGAATATATTGCTATAAAAATAAGAATACTCACTAAGAGTTTTTAAATTCCAGAGCAATCAGTTAGGGAGAAAAGTTGTTTTATCTTTTTCCACAAAATTATATTTTACCAAATTGCTGTAATATGGAAAACAAAACAAAAAACTGTGGATGTTCAAAGAAAGTTATTTTTATAAATTATAATTGTCTCCATCAGTTTATTAAGCCTTATGTAATTAATTTTTTTATGCTAGCTTTTGGGCCAGTAGTTTTAGGGATCCATTACCTTTCTTATTACTTCTAGAAATTCCAGAGTCATAGTCTCAAAGTTGTTACCATTTTGCCATCATGTGGGATTCATGCCTATAGCTGATTGTAAATGCTTTTGGAGAAGAATCAAAGCAAAAAAAATAACTGTGAATAATAAATAAATGGAAAAGTCCAGGCTAAACTTCTGGTAAGAGTTCACTGCACAAAAAAACAAAACAAAACAAAACAAAACAAAACCTAGCTATTTCAGTGGCATACAATATTTAAGGATAATAACTGGAAAACAATGGCATTGACAAATTTCTATGAACATATAATTTCTGGAATATCTGTATTAGCTCTATCTTGAGAAAATTTATTGTCACTTCCTATTTGACAATGCTTCTGACATAATGTTTTAAAAAGATTTTATTTATTTGACAGAGAGAGGGAGAGCACAAACAATGGGAGAAGCAGGCAGAGGGAGAGGGAGAAGCAGGGTCCTTGCTCAGCATGGAGCCCAATGCGGGGCTCAATCCCAGGACACTGGGATCATGACCTGAGCTGAAGGCAGCTGACTGAGCCACCCAGGTGCCCCGCTTCTGACATAATTTATCATAGTGAATAAATGTAATTAGTTTACCATACCCCTTTCATAAGGCAAGAGACAAATCCTTTGATATTTTCCAGAGACATTTGGGAAAGTTAATTTGTGATAAAAAATATTCCACTTAAAATTTGATTTTGGGAAATTGTTAAAATGTAAAATCTGAACACTTGAGTACATGGGACCACAAGACACTGTGTAACTATACTTAGTTGTCCATTTAATCAAAGTGACAATTAAAATATTTCAAAAGCAACCACAGAAAGTTATGTAGTTGTAAAACAAAAACATATAGTTCTTTTAATATTGAGAAGACAGTTATCTTAAATAATCAATAAGGACCTGTCCTGATAAGGACAGCAGGAAGAACAGGAGATTATTTTAAGTAACAAAATCCTAGTTTCCCAGGCATAATACTAAATAGGTAAAGTAAAAGTGTTTTACAATTTCTTATTAAGAGCAGATCAATAATCTAAGAAAACTTTGTTTTTGTATGAGAGAAGGAGAACCAAATTTAATTTTGTACCAGTGTAGTATTAATTCTAAGGTCAATTTAAAAATATATTTTAATTAACATAACAATAAAAAAATAAAAAAAATATTTTAAATAGGGGCACCTGGATCGCCCATTTGTTTAAGCATCCAACTCTCGGTTTCAGTTCAGGTCATGATCTCAGGGTTGTGAGATCAAGCGCCAAGTTGGGCTCTATGCTCAGTGCAGACTCTGCTTAAGATTCTCTCCCTTCCCCTCTCTCTCCCCCTCTGTCCCCTCCCTGCTTGCTCTCTCTCTCTAAAATAAATAAAATCTTTAAAAAGTGTATTATAAATAAATTAATCCAAATCTTAGATTTGAGAACACAAGATAAAGTTCCTTTTCCATTATTTATTTCCCACAATCCTTAAACAACATTTCCACTTTATATCTATTTAGTTTTTGTCTTACTCTTGACTTCTTTCTCATTTTGGAATAACCATTCACTTTAGGACAAAATTATGCTTTTCCCTTTAGAAAAAACACATGCCTCATACCTTTCCTTATAAAAACTGGGCCTTATCGCCTTGCATTAAAGACTTTCTTTGTTTACCCTTATTAGTCCTAGTATATTGATTGGAATTTTAAATCAATATTCTCCTTTCTACACAGTGAAAACCAGGACATAAGCAATGGTTAACTCTCTGGCATGTAATACATTTTGTAGCAAATTTGTGAGTACATCATTTCATAATTTTCTAGAGGCATATGCCTTTTTCACAGTACATTTTCTCATGTTTAAAAACACCCAATATGTTAAGATTCTCTATGCCATATAAAAACAAGATGCCAAGTATAGATAAAATTATGTTCAGCAATTAATATTTCAATATTTCATCCTTTTTAGATATTTTCTACTTAGTGATTATACATTTTTTAACTTAACAGTATAGCTTTAAGGTTTCAGGTTACAAAAAATATGTGAAACTACTTTTAAGTAGATATTATAAAACATAATTACTATAAAACATGTTTAAAACAAAACATACAACATAATTATTGAAAAATTTATTTATAAATATACATTTTCTTGATTTGAATGTAAGAACTGATTCCACAAAACTCTTAGAAAAAGCAGATAGGGAAAACTGAAGGGGGGGAAATCGGAGGAAGAGATGAACCATTAGAGACTATGGACTCTGAGAAACAAACTGAGGGTTTTAGAGGAGAGGGGGTGGGGGGATGGGTTAGCCTGGTGATGGGTATTAAGGAGAGCACATACTGCATGGAGCACTGGGTGTTATATGAAAACAATGAATTGTGGATCACCACATCAAAAACTAATGATGTATTGTATGGTGACTAACATAACATAATAAAATTAAATTAAAAGAAAAGAAAAAGCAGATCACCTTTTTAAAAATTATTTGAATTCATTTTAGTTAACATATAGTGTATTAGTTTCAGGGGTAGAATTTAGTGATTCATCAGTTGCATACAACACCTGGTGCTCATTACATCAAGGGCCCTCCTTATACCCATCACCCAATTACCCCATCCCCCATCCACCCCCCTCCAGCAACTCTCGGTTTGTTTCCTATAGTTAAAAGTCTCTCATGGTTTGTTTGTTTACCTCTCTGATTTCTTCCCATTCAAGTTTCCATCCTTTCCCCTATGATCCTCTGTACCGTTTCTTATATTGCACATATGAGTGGAATCCTATGATAATTGTCTTTCTCTGATTGACTTATTTCACTCAGCATAATACCCTCCAGTTCCAACCATGTCATTGTAAATAGTAAGATTTCATCCTTTCTGATGACTGAGTAATATTCCATATATATATATATATATATATATATATATATATATATATATCATCTTTTTTATACATTCATCTGTTGATGGTCATCTGGGGTTCTTTCCATAGTTTGGCTATTGTGGACATTGCTGCTGTAAACACTGGGGTGCAGGTGCCCCTTCAGATCACTAGTTTTGTACTTTGGGGAAAATACCTAGCTAGTGGTGCAATTTCTGGGTCATAGGGGAGCTCTATTTTTTTTAAGATTTTATTTACTTTTATTTGAGAGAGAGAGAGAGCACATGAGAGGGGGGAGGGTCAGAGGGAGAAGCAGACTCCCTGCTGAGCAGGGAGCCCGACACGGGACTCGATCCCGGGACTCCAGGATCATGACCTGAGCCGAAGGCAGTCGCTTAACCAATTGAGCCACCCAGGCACCCCATGGGGAGCTCTATTTTTAACTTCCTGAGGAATCTCCATAATGTTTTCCAGAGTGGCTGTACCAGCTTGCATTCCCACCAACAGTGTAAGAGGTTTCCCCTTTCTCTGCATCCTTGCCAACATCTGTTGTTTCCTGAGTTGTTAATTTTAGCCATTCTGAGTGGTATGAGGTGCCTTCTGCCCATTTCTTGACTGGATTTTTTGTTTTTTTGGGTGTTGAGATTGAGAAGTTTGTTATAGGTTTTGGATATTAACCCTTTATCTGATATGTCATTTGTGAATGTCTTCTCCTATTCTTTAGGTTTCCTTTAGTCTTATTGACTGTTTCCTTTGCTATGTAAAAGCTTTTTATCCTGATGAAAACCCAAATGCTTCATAAAAACAGATACCTTGAGAGAGAGGGGAAGATGGTGGTGGAGTAGGAGGAACCTAAGCTTGTCCCATCCCACAAATACAACTAGATAACTATCAAATCATCCTGAATAACCCATAAATTGACCTGAAGACTCACAGAACAAACTTCACAACTAAAGGTAAAGAAGAGGCCACATCAAAGAAGGTAGAAAGTGTGGAGATACAGTTTGAGAGAAAAACATTATGGTTGCTGCAGTGGGGAGGCAGACATGGTCATGGAAAAGGGCAAGAGACAGACTAACACAAGAGGAGTGCACTGGGAATATGAATCTCCCTAGCAATTGGCTTGGGAAGTGAAAGGAGCTGAATTTTATGAGTTATTGTAACCAACAGGGTATAAAGCCTGGAGTTCTAAAGGTCAGTGAGCTTGGGTTGAAGAGAACCTGGAGGCATTGGGGCTGCTCTTAGAGAGAAGGCAAGGCAATCAGCCCACAGACATACAGCAGGGAAACAGCAATCAGAAGAGCGCCTGGAAGCACATAGTAGGGAGGTTATTCGCTCATCTCAGGGCATGTCTCAGAGAGGCAGCATTCATGGAGAGACCCCTCCAGAAACAAAGTAACTAGCAGGTGTCATTTACCTCCCCCGTCCCACAGCATACACACAGCAATCACACTGGCTGCCTAACTTGCTTACACCAAGCCCTGTCCACTGTCCTTGTGCTGTGGTGGAATTGCCCTTCCCAATCAAACTTGCCACAGTCCAAGTTCAGAAGGCTCACACCCTGCCCCCTCAGATGACCAGCCCAAATATTTGTGCAAACTGCATCTCCTGACCCAGGAGTTTTACTGGGCCTCAGTTCCTTTGGACATGGTAACAGGTCTCATTTCACAAGCAGACCAGGGCACATCTAGTTAAAACTTGCCACGTTCAGGGCAGGACCAAGCACTGCCTATGAGAGGCAAAAAGAGTTTCTACAGATGATTGACCTGAAGGATAAAGTGGACAGGGCACAATAACAGAGGACACATAGGAGACACTCCCTGAAGCACTAGGGCCTGGAGAACAGGGGATACTACACTTCAAGGCATTACAGAAACTCTTCTCCCTAAGGCCATTATCATCAAGAACAGGAGATGCAGCTGACTTTCCTAACACACAGAAGCAAACATAAAGACTTAGACACAATGAGAAGACAGAGGAATTGGTCCCAAATGGAGGAAGAAGATAAGGCCATGGCCAGAGATCTAAGTGAAACATATATAAGTAACATGCCTGAGAGAATATTTAAAGTAATGATCATAGGGGAGAGAGAAAAGGTGGCAGAGGAGTAGGGGACCCTATTCCAACTGCTCACTGGAATTGAGCTGGATATCTACCAGACCACTCTGAGCACCCACAAAATCAGCCTGAGATGTAAGGAAATAGATCTTGATCTCTACAAATAGAATATTGCAGGTGGTTGGTTTTGAGGTATGAAGCGGGGAGCTGTGATTCTGTGGGCAGATATCAGAGGATAAATGTCAGCAAGAGGGAGCCTGGCCATGGGGATCCTACACCACCAGTGAGCGATAGCCTTGCACGCTGGGGATGGGGCACAGACTCACAGACCAGTAGCAGCAGGGAAAGGGCTTTAGAGCAGCCCCCAGGACAGAAACCCAGAACAGCGGGGTCGCAGGTGTGAACTAAGAGCAGCTGGTGGTTTTAGAAGCAGAAAGGGCAGAGATGTGCCCTGACCTGGAGGCAGGACTGGGAGCACTGTGGAAGGGCACACAACTCAGGACAATGCAGTTTATAGCAGCACAGACAGAAATGGAGATAGTGTGGCCTGGAGAGCTCAATGAAGAACAGACTGATTTCTCTGCTCTGAGGCAAAGGGTTGGAAATGGTCTCTTTGCTCTGACTCTGGGAAGGGATGTGGAAAGTCACCTGGGAAAGCCACCAGAGAACAAAAGCCCCAAAAAACTGGTTCCCATGAGCCTATCCCCCGCCACGGGGTGGGGGGCAGGGCAACTCTGCCCAAAAAGCGTTGCCTGAGTAACAATGCGGCAGACCCCTCCCCCAGAAGACAGGCTGGGAGAACAAGAGACCAGCAACCCTAAGGTCACAAAAAACAGGTGCATCTTCCTTGGGTTCTGGTAAATAATTTGGACTGTATAAATTCCCTCTACCACCCATCAACAGAATGACTAGGAGGAGGAACCCCCAAAAAAGAAAGATTCAGAGATTATGACGTATGCTGCAGATTTACAAATGGATGCAGATAAAACCAAGATGTTGGAGACGGAATTCAGGCTAGCAATTGTGGAGACAATAGCTAGAATGGAGAAATCAATTAATGGCAACATAGAGTCTCTAGGGCAGAAATGAAAGCTGGATGGGCAGAGCTTAAAAAAGATATCAGTGAGATCCAATCTAATCTAGATAATCAAACAGCTAGGGTAAGCGAGGCAGAAGAACAAATCAGTGACCTGGAAGACCATTTAATAGATAAAAAGGGAAAAGAGGAGGCCAGGGAAAAACAACTCAGAATCCCTGAAAATAAAATCAGAGAAATAAGTGACACCATGAAGTGTTCCAATGTCAGAATTATTGGAATCCTGGAGGGAGTGGAGATAGAGAGAACTAGAAGATATATTTGACCAAATCATAGCTGAAAACTTCCCTAATCTGGGGAATGAAACAAACATTCCTGTCCTAGAGGCAGAGAGGACCACTTCCAAGATCAAGGAAAACAGGCCAACACTCTGGCATGTAATAGTAAAACTTGCAAATCTTAGAACAAAGGAAACCATCTTAAGGGCAGTTAGGGGGAAGAGATCCCTTACGTACAGAGGGAGGAACATCAGAATAACATCAGACCTATCCACAGAGACCTGGCAAACCAGAAAAGGCAGGCAAGACATATTCAGGGTACTAAACGAGAAGAAGATGCAGTCAAGAATACTTTATCCGGCAAGGCTGTAATTTAGAATGAATGGAGAGATGCAGTGCTTCCAAGACTGGCAGAAATTGGAAGAATATGTGACCCCTAAGCCGGCCCTGCAAGAAATATTAAGGGGGTTCTATAAAAGGAGAAAGATCCCAAGAGTGATATACAACAGACATTTACAGGGACAATCTATAAAAACAACATCTTCACAGGCAACATGATGACAATTAATTCATATCTTTCAATAATCACTCTTAACGTGAATGGCCTAAATGCTCCCATAAAGCGGCACAGGGTTGCAGATTGGATAAAAAGACAGGACCCATCCATATGCTGTCTACAAGAGACTCATTTTGAACCTAAAGATATATCCAGACGGAAAGTGAAGGGATGGAGATCCATCTTCCATACCAGCGGACCTCAAAAGAAAGCTGGGGTAGCAATTCTTATAGCAGACAAATTAGATTTTAAACTAAAGTCTATAGGTAGAGACACAGAAGGACACTATATCATTCTTAAAGGGTCTATCCAACAAGAAGATGTAACAATTGTAGATATCTATGCCCCCAACATGGGAGCAGCCATCTACATAAGCCAACTGCTAACCAAAATAAAGAGTCATATTGATAACAATATGTTAATTGTAGGATACCTCAATACTCCACTCTCAGTAATGGACAGATCATCTAAGCAGAAAGTCAACAAGTAAACAAGGGCTTTGAATGTTACACTGGACCAGATGGAACTCATAGATATATACAGAACATTCTACCCTAAAACAACAGAATACTCATTCTTCTCGAGCGCACATGGAACTTTCTCCAGAATAGACCACATACTGGGTCACAAATCAGTCTCAACCAATATCAAACGATTGAGATTATTCCCTGCATATTCTCAGACCAAATGCTTTAAAACTGGAACTCAATCACAGAGAAAAAAAAATGGCAGAAATTCAAACACTTGGAAGTTAAAGACCACTCTGGTCAAGAATGTTTGGGTCAACCAGGAAATCAAAGAAGAACTTAAACATTTCAGGGAAATCGATTAGAAAGAAAACACATTGGTCCAAAACCTATGGGATACTTCAAAGGTGGTCATAAGGGGGAAACACATAGCCATCCAAGCCTCACTCAAAAAACTAGAAAAATCCCGAATTCACCACTAACTCTACACCTTAAAGAACTGAAGAAAAAGCAACAAACGTTGCCTAAGCCATGCATTAGAGGAGAAATAATTAAGATTAGAGCAGAGATCAATGAATTAGAAACCAAAAACACAGTAGA
The DNA here is from genome assembly GCF_003265705.2 of Callorhinus ursinus. NCBI lineage: Eukaryota > Metazoa > Chordata > Mammalia > Carnivora > Otariidae > Callorhinus > Callorhinus ursinus. The sequence goes on along the minus strand of NW_027397109.1, from coordinate 11,114,686 downwards.
TCAAATCAACGAAACTAGAAGTTGGTTCTTTGAAAGAAATAAGATCAATAAACTACTGGGCAGACTTATCCAAAAGGAAAGAGAAAGAATCCAAATTAATAAAATTATGAAGAAAAGGGGAGAGATCACGACTAATACCAAGGAAATAGAAACAATTATTAGAAATGTTTATCTACAACTATATGCCAATAAACTGAGCCATCTGGATGAAATGGAGGCCTTCCTGGAAACCTATAAGCTGCCAAGACTGAAACAGGAAGAAATTGACAACCTGAATAGGCCAATAACCAGTAAGGAGATTGAAGGAGTGATCGAAAAGCTCCAAAAAACAAGAGTCCAGGGCCTGATGGATTCCCTGGGAATTCCAGCAAACAATCAAAGAAGAAATAATACCTATTCTACTGAAGCTGTTTCAAAAAATAGAAACGGAAGGAAAACTTTCAGACTCATTCTATGAGGCCAGCATTACCTTAATCCCCAACCCAGGCAAAGACCCCATCAAAAAGGAGAATTTCAGACCGATATCCCTGATGAATATGGATTCCAAAATCCTCAACAAAATCCTAGCTAATAGGATCCAAAAATACATCAAAAGGATCATCCACCACGACCAAGTGGGATTTATCCCCGGGATGCAAGGGTGGTTCAACATTCACAAATCAATCAGTGTGATAGAACACATTAACAGGAGGAGAGAGAAGAAGCATATGGTCGTCTCAATTGATGCAGAAAAAGCATTTGACAAAATATAGCATCCTTTCATGATTAAAACTCTTCAGAGTATAGGGATGGAGGGAGCATTCCTCAAGTTCATAAAATCCATCTATGAAAAACCCACAGCGAATATCATCCTCAATGGGGAAAAGCTGAGAGCCTTTCCCTTAGGATCAGGAACACGTCAAGAATGCCCACTCTTGCCACTATTATTCAATATATTACTAGAAGTCCTAGCAACAGCAATCAGACAACAAAAAGAAATAAAAGGTATTCAAATTGGCAAAGAAGAAGTCAAACTCTCTCTTTTCGCAGATGACATGATTCTTTATGTGGAAAACCCAAAAGACTCCACCCCCAAATTACTAGAACTCATACAGCAATTCAGTAATGTGGCAGGATACAAAATCAATGCACAGAAATCACTTGTTTCTTATACACTAACAACACAATTGTAGAAAGAGAAATTAGGGAATCAACTCCTTTTACAATAGCACCAGAAACCATAAGACATCTCGGAATAAACCTAACCAAAGAGGTAAAGGATCTATACTCTAGGAACTACAGAACACTCGTGTAAGAAATTGAAGAAGACACAAAAAGATGGATAACTATTCCAGGCTCATGGATTGGAAGAAAAAACATTGTTAAAATATCTATGCTACCCAGAGCAAACTATACCTTCAATGCCATCCCGATCAAAATTCCAATGACATTTTTCAAAGTGCTGGAACAAAGATTCCTAAAAATTTATGGAATCAGAAAAGACCCCAGGGCGCCTGGGTAGCTTAGTAGTTAGGAGTCTGCATCGGGCTCCCTCCTTGGCGGGAGGCCTGCTTCTCCCTCTCCCACTCCCCCTGCTTGTGTTCCTGCTCTCTGTCTCTCTCTCTGTCAAATAAATAAATAAATCTTAAAAAAAGAAAAGAAAAAGACCCCAAATCACCAAGGAAATGTTGAAAAAGAAAACCAAAACTGGGGGCATCATGTTGTCCGATTTCAAGGTATATTACAAAGCTGTGATCACCAAGACAGCATGGTACTGGCACAAAAACAGACAAATAGACCAATGGAACAGAATAGAGAACCCAGTTATGGACCCTCAACTTTATGGTAAAATAATCTTTGACAAAGCAGGAAAAAACATGCAATGAAAAAAAAGACACAATAAATGGTGCTGGGAAAATTGGACAGCTACATGCAGAAGAATAAAACTCGACCATTCTCTAATACCATACACAAAGATAAACTCAAAATGGGTGAAAGACCTCAATGTGAGACAGGAATGCATCAAAATCATAGAGGAGAATATAGGCTGTAACCTTTTTGACATCACCCACTGTAACTTCTTTCATTTTTTAAAATATTTTATTTATTTATTTGACAGAGAGAGACACAACGAGAGAGGGAACACAAGCAGGGGGAGTGGGAGAGGGAGAAGCAGGCTTCCTGCTGAGCAGGGAACCTGATGCGGGGCTCGATCCCAGGACCCTGTGATCATGACCTAAGCCGAAGGCAGACGCTTAAGGACTGAGCCACCCAGGTGCCCCCACAGCAACTTCTTCCAAGGAACATCTCCAAAGGCTAGTGAAACAAAAGCAAAAATGAACTTTTGGGACTTCCTCAAGATAAAAAGCTTCTGCACAGCAAAGGAAACAGTCAACAAAACAAGGAGGAAACCCACAGAATGGGAGAAAATATTTGCAAATGACACTACAGATAAAGGGCTGTTATCAAGATCCATAAAGAACTTCTCAAACTCAACATCCAAAAAACAAATAATCAAGACAAAAAATGGGTAGAAGATATGAAAAGACACTTCTCTGAAGAAGACATACAAATGGCTAACAGACACATGAAAAAATATTCATCATCATTAGGGAAATTCAGGGAAACTCAAATCAAAACCACATTGAGATACCACCTTATACCAGTTAGAATGGCAAAAATGGACAGGGCAAATAACAACAAATGTTGGAGAGGTTGTGGAGAAAGAGGAACCCTCTTACACTGTTGGTGGGAATGCAAGTTGGTACAGCCACTTTGGAAAACAGTGTGGAGGTTCCTCAAAAATTTTAAAATAGAGCTATTCTATGACCCAGCAATTGCACTCCTGGGTATTTACCCCAAAGATACAGATGTAGTGAAAAGAAGGGCCATATGAACCCCAATGTTCATAGCAGCAGTGACTGCAATTGCCAAACTATGGAAAGAGCTGAGATGCTCTTCAACAGACAAATGGATAAAGAAGCTGTGGTCCATATATACAATGGAATATTACTCAGCCATCAGAAAAGATGAATACCCAACTTTTACATCAACATGATGGGACTGGAGGAGATTATGCTAAGTGAAATAAATCAAGCAGAGAAAGTCCATTATCATATGGTTTCACTTATTTGTGGAACATAAGGTATAGCATGGAGGACGTTAGGAGAAGAAAGGGAAAAATGAAGGGAGGTAAATTGGAGGGAGAGATGAACCATGAGAGACTATGGACTCTGAGAAACAAACAGGGTTTTAGAGGGGAGGCGGGGATTGGTTAGCCCGGTGATGGGTATTAGGAGGGCAGTACTGCACGGAGCACTGGGTGTTATACGAAAACAATGGATCATGGATCGCCACATCAAAAACTAACGATGTATTGTATGGTGACTAACATAACATAATAAAATTAAAAAAAAAATTAAAAATAGAGCTACCCTATGACCTAGCAATTGTACTCCTAAGTTTTTACCCCAAAGACATAGATGTAGTGAAAAGAGGAACCATATACACCCCTATGTTCTTAGCAGCAATGTCCGCAATAGCCAAACTGTGGAAAGAACCGAGTTGCCCTTCAACAAATGAATGGATAAAGAAGATGTGGTCCATATATACATTGGAATATTACTCAGCCATCAGAAAGGATGAATACCCAACTTTTACATCAACATGGATGGGACTGGAGGAGATTATGCTAAATGAAATAAGCCATGCAGAGAAAGTCAATTATCATATGGTTTCACTTATTTGTGGAACATAAGGAATAGCATGGAGGACATTAGGAGAAAGAAAGGAAAATGAAGCGGCGGAATCAGAGGGAGAGATGAACCATGAGAGACTATGGACTCTGAGAAACATACAAGGTTTTAAAAGGGAGGGAGTAGGGTGGATTGGTTAGCCTGGTGATGGGTATTAAGGAGGGCAGTACTGCATGGAGCACTGGGTGTTATACAAAAACAATGGATCATGGATCACCACATCAAAAACTAATGATGTATTGTATGGTGACTAACATAGCATAATAAAATTTAAAACAAAAAAAAAGAAAAAGAAAGAAAACCAGGAATAAATTAAAAAAAAAACAGTTTTTGATACCAGGAAACACGAAATGGAGAAGATTTCTAGATATTGGCCTCAAAGCCTCATTAGTTGGTGAAGTAAGGATGGCAGAAGCAATACATGGTATTACAAGTTTGTAGTTTCAATGTCTGTGGTAATGGTATCAGGTGTTCCAATGAACTTTCTGAGTAGTTCACAAAGAAGCTGACATAAATTTTGCCCATTTGCAATATGTTGTGAACATCTCCATGAAGTTTAATTCCCATCAAATTATGTAGCTTCAGCTTGGAGCATTTGGTAAACAAGCAATATTAATTTTTATTGACTCCAACTCAGAATGGAAAAAAATAGGAATATTAATTTGGATACTTGTAGTCAGATATTGATGACACTAGAAGAATTCAAGATTTTTCAAAGGAAAACAAAATATGTAATATTGAACCTATAAGTGTGCATTAGAACTATTCATTGAAACAGTTTTTCTCTGTATAGTCAGCACCTTTTCTGTCAGAGAGGATCAAAGTTGGATGAGTATGTTTGCAAAATTTGTCTGATCTTATTAAACTTTGCCTGATTTACCTAAGGAAGCAATAATAATGATTGGCCACATAGGTCTTTTGGGTTTGATGCCTGAACTTTTCTTTTTTTTTTTTCTAAAGATTTTATTTATTTATTTGACAGAGAGAGACACAGGGAGAGAGGGAACACAAGCAGACGGAGTGAGAGGAGGAGAAGCAGGCCTCCCATAGAGCAGGGAGCCCGATGCAGGGCTCGATCCCAGGACCCTAGGATCATGAGCTGAAGGCAGACACTTAATGACTGGGCCACCCAGGTGTCCCAATGCCTGAACTTTTCTTAAGCAATCTCATATTAGACTTTGAAAAGACTATGCCCATTTTTTGACTTGATTATTTGTTTTTTGGGTGTTGAGTTTGACAAGTTCTTTATAGATCTTGGACACCAGCCCTTTATCTTTAGTGTCATTTGCAAATATCTTCTCCCATTCTGTGGGTTTCCTCTTTGTTTGGTTGACTGTTTCCTTTGCTGTGCGGAAGATATTTATCTTGATGAAGTCCCAAAAGTTCATTTTTACTTTTGTTTCCCTTGCCTTCAGAGACGTGTCTTGAAAGTAGTTGCTGTGGCCGATGTCAAAGAGGTTACTGCCTGTGTTCTCCTCTAGGATTTTGATGCATTCCTATCTCACATTGAGGCCTTTAGTCCATTTTGAGTTTATCTTTGTGTATGGTATAAGAGAATGGTCCAGTTTCATTCTTCTGTATATAGCTGTCCAATTTTCCCAGCACCATTTATTGAAGAGACTCTCTTTTTTTCCATTGGATATTTTTTTCCTGCTTTGTCAAAGATTATTTGATCTTAGAGTTGAGGGTTCATATCTGGGTTTTCTATTCTGTTCCTTTGGTCTATATGTCTGTTTTTGTGCCAGTACCATGCTGTTTTGGTGATCACTGCATTGTAATATAGCTTGAAATCAGGCAACATGATGCCTTCAGCTTTGTGCTTCTTTTTCAATATTTCCTTGGCAATTTGGGGTCTTTTCTGGTTCCATACAAATTTTAGGATTGTTTGTTCCAGCATTTTGAAAAATGCCATTGGTATTTCGATCAGGATGGCATTGAAGGCATAGATTGCTCTGGGTAGCATAGACATTTTAAGAATGTTTATTCTTCCAGTCCATGAGCAGGGAATATTTTTCCATCTTTTTGTTTCTTCTTCAATTTCTTTCATAAGTGTTCTGTAGTTTATAGAGTATAGATCCCTCACCTCTTTTATTAGTTTTATTCCAAGGTATCTTATGGTTTTGGTGCTATTGTAAATGGAGTTGATTCCCTAATTTCTCTTTCTATAGTTACATCGTTAGTGTACAGAAAGGCAACTGATTTTTGTGCATTGATTTTGTATCCTGCCACATTGCTGAATTTCTGTATGAGTTCTAGCAATTTGGGTGTGGAGTCTTTTGGGCTTTCCACAAAGTATCATGTCATCTGCGAAAAGAGAGTTTGACTTCTTCTTTGCCAATTTGAATACCTTTTATTTCTTTTTGTTGTCTGATTGCTGTTGCTAGGACTTCCAGGAATATGTTGAACAATAGTGTGAGAGTGGGAATCCTTGTGTTCCTGATCTTGAGGGAAAGGCTCTCAGCTTTTCCCCATTGAGGATGATATTCACTGTGGGTTTTTCATAGATCAAATTTATGAACTTTAGGAATGTTCCCTCTATCCCTACACTCTGAAGAGTTTTAATCAGGAAGGGATGCTGTATTTAATCAAATGCTTTTTCTGCATCAATTGTGAGGATCATATGTTCTTGTCTCTTCTCTTAATAATGTGTTCTATCACATGCATTGATTTGTGAATGTTGAACCGCCCTTGAATCCCCGGAATAAATCCCACCTGGTCATGAGGGATAATTATTTTAATGTACTGTTGGATTGTATAAGCTAGAATCGTGTTGAGAATTTTGACATCCATACTCATCAAGGATATTGGTCTGAAATTCTCCTTTTTGATGGGGTCTTTGCCTGGTTTTGTGATCAAAGTAATGTAATGAGATTGGAAGTTTTCTTTCTGTTTCTATTTTCTCCAAAGAAGCCCTATGAATCATTAACAGACACATGAAAAAGTGTTCAACATTATTAGCCATCAGGGAAATTCAAATCTAAACGAAATCGAGATACCACTTTATACTAGTTCAAATGGGAAAATTTAATAAGGCAGGAAAAAACAAATGTTGGAGAGGATGTGGAGAAAGGGGAACCCTCTTACACTGTTGGTGGGAATGCAAGTTGGTACGGCCATTTTGGAAAACAGTATGGAGGTTCTTCAAAAAGTTAAAAATAGAGCTACCTTATGACCCATCAATTGCACTCCTGAGGTTTTACCCTGAAGATACAAATGTAGTGAAAAGAAGGAATACTTGCCCCCAGTGTTCATAGTAACAATGTCCACAATCGCCAAACTGTGGAAGGAGCCCAGATGCCCTTCAACAGATGAATGGATAAAGAAGATGTGGTTCATATATACAATGGAATATTACTCAGCCATCAGAAAGGATGAATACCCATCATTTTCATCAACATGGATGGAATTGAAGGGGATTATGCTAAGTGAAATGAGTCAAGCAGAGTAAGTCAATTATCATATGGTTTCATTTATTTGTGGAACATAAGGAATAGCATGGAGGACACTAGGAGAAGGAAGGGAAAAATGAAGGGTGAGGGATCAGAGGGGGGGACGAACCATGAGGGACTATGGACTCCAGGAAACAAACTGAGGCTTTCGCAGGGGGGGGCGATGGGTTAGCCTAGTGATGGGTATTAAGGAGGGCACGTGTTGCAATGAGCACTTGGTGTTACACACAGTGGATCGTGGAACACTACATCAAAAACTAATGATGTACTCTATGTTGATTAACATAAGATAGTAATAATGAAAATTAAAATACTCTTTAGGCTAAAAAGTCAATCCTAATTCTTACCAACAGATTTTGCTGGCAATGCCTATAGATCTGAGCAAATTCATCTTACTTGCTTACTTGAGTTCCCCCAATTACCCTGAGTTTCCAGGGTCTTCCAATAAGTTCTCAATCTTATTCATGTAAGAACACTATTCGCGAGGTTCAGGCAAGTTTTTCCAAAGTGGGCTTTATAAGCATCTGCCCTTAAAATTAATCTAGTCCTTAAAGCTGTCTTGTCATATTTGATTCAGTGCACGTCATTCTCAGATATGACTTTCCAGTTAAAACATTGGTAATATAATGTTTCTAATTATTTCCTTTTATAAACAAAACAGATTCTATTGAACCTATCCAAATACATATATGCCCATACAAATAAGAATAGTAAGAGTGTTCAAATTCTGGAAGAGTAGTTAGGGAGAAAAAGCAATTGTTGCATCTTTGTTCATAAATATATACTTGATTTTTTCTGGGTAATCAAATATCTGATAAGGACAATATGAAATATAAGAAATTACTTTCCCAAGCTGATTCCTTAAAAGGTAAGGGAAATTTTTTTTAACAATTCCTATTAAGAGCCATCCAATAATCTCTGTAAAATGTTTTCTGTTACCAGAGACATAAACACATTCCTATTTAGATTTTTTGTTTTTATTTATTTATATATTTATTTCTTTTGTTTCTTTAAATTTTTTGTTATGTTAATCACCATACATTACATCATTAGTTTTTGATGTAGTGTTCCATGATTCATTGTTTGTGCATAACACCCAGTGCTCCACACAGAATCTGCCCTCTTTAATACCCATCACCAGGCTAACCCATCCCCCTAACCCCTCCCCTCTAGAACCCTCAGTTTGTTTTTCAGAGTTCATTGACTCTCATGGTTGGTCTCCCCCTCCGATTTACTCCCCTTCATTCTTCCCCATCTGCAATCTTCTTCTTTTTTTTTTTTTTTAACATATATTGCATTATTAGTTTCAGAGGTACAGATTTGTGATTCAACAGTCTTGCAAAATTCACAGTGCTCACCATAGCACATACCATCCCCAATGACTATCACCCAGCCACACCCTCCCTCCCAACCCCCCACTACTCCAGCAACCCTCAGTTTGTTTCCTGAGATTAAGAATTCCTCATATCAGTGAGGTCATACGATACATGTCTTTCTCTGATTGACTTATTTCATTCAGCATAATGCCCTCCACTTCCATCCACATCGTTGCAAATGGGAGGCTCGCATTCCTTTTGATGGCTGCATAATATTCCATTGTATATATATATACCACATCTTCATTATCCATTCATCTGTTGATGGACATCTTGGTTCTTTCCACAGTTTGGCTATTGTGGACATTGCTGCTATAAACATTGGGGTGCATGTACTCTTTCGAATCCCTACATTTGTAACTTTGGGGTTAATACACAGTAGTGCAATTGCTAGATCGTATGGTAGCTCTATTTCCAACTTTTTGAGGAACCTACATACTGTTTTCCAGAGTGTTTGCACCAGCTTGCATTCTCACCAACAGTGTAGGAGGGTTCCCCGTTCTCCACAGCCCCACCAACATCTATTTTTTCCTGACTTGTTAATTTTAGCCATTCTGACTGGTTTGAGGTGGTATCTCAATGAGGATTTGATTTGGATTTCCCTGTTGCCAAGCGATGTTGAGCACTTTTTCATGTGTCTGTTGGCCATTTGGATATCTTCTTTGGAAAAATGTCTGTTCATGTCTTATGACCTTTTCTGAATTGGATTATTTGTTCTTTGGGTGTTGAGTTTGATTAGTTCTTTATCAATTTTGAATACTAGCCCTTTATCTGATATGTCTGTTACAAATATCTTCTCCCATTGTGTCGGTTGACGTTTGGTTTTGTGGACTGCTTCTTTTGCTGTGGAAAAGCTTTTTACCTTGATGAAATCCCAATAGTTCATTTTTGCCCTTGCTTCCCTTGCCTTTGGCGATGTTTCTAGGAAGAAGTTGCTGTGGCTGAGGTCGAAGAGGTTGCTGCCTGAATTCTTCTTTAGGATTTTGATGGACTCCTATCTCACATTTAGGTCTTTCAAAAATTTAGAGTCTATTTTTCTGTGTGGTGAAAGGAAATGGTCCAGGTTCATTCTTCTGCATGTGGCTGTCCAATTTCCCAACACCATTTGTTGAAGAGACTGTCTATTTTCCATTGAATATTCTTTCCTGCTTTGTCGAAGATGAGTTGACCATAGAGTTAAGGGTCCATTTCAGGGCTCTCTATTCTGTTGCATTGATCTATGGGTCTGTTTTTGTACCAGTACCATACTGTCTTGATGATGACAGCTTTGTAATAGAGCTGGAAGTCCGGAATTGTGATGCCGCCAGCTTTGCTTTTCTTTTTCAAGATTCCTCTGGCTATTCAGGGTCTCTTCTGGTACCATACAAATTTTAGGATTATTTGTTCCATTTCTTTGAAAAAGGTGGATGGTATTTTGATGGGGATTGCAGTGAATGTGTAGATTGCTCTAGGTAGCTCTGACATCTTCACAATGTTGGTTCTTCCAATCCATGAGCATGGAACGTTTTTCCATTTCTTTGTGTCTTCCTCAATTTCTTTCATGAGTATTTTATAGTTTTCTGAGTACAGATCATTTGCCTCTTTGGTTAAATTTATTCCTAGGTATCTTATGGTTTTGGGTGCAATTGTAAATGGGATCGACTCCTTAATTTCTCTCTCTTCTGTCTTGTTGTTGGTGTATAGGAATGCCACTGATTTCTGTGCATTGATTTTATATCCTGCTACTTTACTGAATTCCTGTATGAGTTCTAGCAGTTTTGGGGTGGAGACTTTTGGGTTTTCCACATACAGTATCATATCATCTGCAAAGAGTGAGAGTTTGACTTCCTCTTTCCCGATTTGGATGCCTTTGATTTCTTTTTGCTGTCTGATTGCTGTGGCTAGGACTTCTAATACTATGTTGAATAGCAGTGGTGAGAGTGGACACCCCTGCTGCGTTCCTGACCTTAGAGGAAAAGCTCTCAGCTTTTCCCCATTGAGAATGATATTCGCTGTAGTTTTTTCATAGATGGCTTTTATGATATGGAGGTATGTACCCTCTATCGCTATACTCTGAAGAGTTTTGATCAAGAAAGGATGCTGTACTTTGTCAAATGCTTTTTCTGCATCTATTGAGAGGATCATATGATTCTTGTTCTTTCTTTTGTTAATGTGTTGTATCTCGTTGATTGATTTGCGGATGTTGAACTAACCTTGCAGCCCAGGGATAAATCCCACTTGGTCATGGTGAATAATCCTTTTAATGTACTGTTGGATCCTGTTGGCTAGTATTTTGGTGAGAATTTTTGCATCCGTGTTCATCAAGGATATTGGTCTGTAATTCTCCTTTTTGATGTGGTCTTTGCCTTGTTTTGGGATCAAGGTAAGGGTGGCCTAATAAAATGAGTTTGGAAGTATTCCTTCCATTTCTATTTTTCAGAACAGTTTCAGGAGAATAGGTATTATTTCTTCTTTAAATGTTTGGTAGAATTCCCCTGGGAAGCCACCTGGCCTTAGGCTTTTGTTTTTTTGGGAGATTTTTGATGACTGCTTCAATTTCCCTAGTGGCTATAGGTCTGTTCATGTTTTCTATTTCTTCAATGTTCAATTTTGGTAGTTGATACATCTCTAGGAATGCACCCATTTCTTCCAGGTTATCTAATTTGCTTGCATCGAGTTGCTCATAATATGTTCTTATAATTGTTTGTATTTCTTTGGTGTTGGTTGTGATCTCTCCTCTTTCATTCATGATTTTGTTGATTTGGGTCATTTCTCTCTTCTTTTTGCTAAGTCTGGCCAGGGGTTTATCAATCTTGTTAATTCTTTCAAAGAACCAGTTCCTAGTTTTGTTGAATTTTTCTACTGTTCTTTTGGATTCTATTTCATTGATTTCTTCTCTGATCTTTAATATTTCTCTTCTCCTGCTGGGTTTAGGCTTTATTTGCTGTTCTTACTCCAGCTCCTTTAGGTGTAGGGTTAGGTTGTGTATTTGAGATCTTTCTTGTTTCTTGAGAAAGGCTTGTATTACTATATAGTTTCCTCTCAGGACTGCCTTTGTTGTATCCCAAAGATTTTGAAGAGTTATGTTTTCATTTTCATTGGTTTCCATGTTTTTTTTTTAATTCTTCTTTAATTTCCTGGTTGACCCATTCATTCTTTAGTAGGATGATCTTTAGCCTCCATGTATTTGAGTTCTTTCTGACTTTCCTCTTGTGATTGAGTTCTAGTTTCAAAGCACCGTGGTCTGAAAATATGCAGCGAATAATCCCAATCTTTTGGTACCGGTTGAGACCTGATTTGTGACCTAGGATGTCATCAATTCTGGAGAATGTTCCATGGGCACAAGAGAAGAATGTGTATTCTGTTGCTTTGGGTTGGAATATTCTGAAAATATCTGTGAAGTCCATTTGGTCCAGTGTTTTTTTTAAAGTATTTATTTCCTTGTTGATCTTTTGCTTAGATGATCTGTCCATTTCAGTGAGGGGGTTGTCAAAGTCCCCCACTATTACTGTATTGTTGTCAATGTGTTTCTTTGCTTTTGTTATCAATTGCCTTATATAATTTGCTGCTCCCACGTTAGGAGCATAGATATTTACAATTGTTAGATCTTCTTGTTGGATAGATCCTTTAAGTAGGATATAGTGTCCTTCTTCATCTCTAATTACAGTCATTGTTTTAAAATCTAATTTGTCTGATATAAGGATTGCCACCCCAGCTTTCTTTTGGTGTCCATTAGCATGGCAAATGGTTTCCCACCCCCTCACTTTTAATCTTGGGGTGTCTTTGGTTCTAAAATGAGTCTCTTGCAGACAGCATATTGATAGGTCTTGTTTTTACATCCAAACTGATAGCCTGTGTCTTTTGATTGGGGCATTTAGCCCATTTGCATTCAGGGTAACTGTTGAAAGGTATGAATTTAGTGCCATTGTATTGCCTGTAAGGTGACTGTTAGTGTGTATTGTCTGTGTTCCTTTCTGATCTATGCTGCTTTTAGGCTCTCTTTTTGCTTAGAGGACCTCTTTCAAAATTTCTTGTAGGGCTGGTTTCGTGTTTGCAAATTCCTTTAGTTTTTGTTTTTTCTGGAAGCTTTTTATCTTTCCTTCTATTTTCAATGATAGCTTAGCTGGATATAGTATTCTTGGCTGTACATTTTTCTCGATTAGTGCTCTGAAGATATCATGCCAGTTCTTTCTGGCCCACCAGGTCTCTGTGGATAGTTTTGTTGCCAATATAATGTTTCTACCATTGTAGTTTACATATCTCTTCTCCCGAGCTGCTTTCAGGATTTTCTCTTTTTCTCTGAGACTCCTAAGTTTTACTATTAGATGTCGGGTTGTTGACCTATTTTTAATGATTTGAGAGGGGTTCTCTGTGCCTCCTGGATTTTGATGCCTGTTTCCTTCCCCACATTATGGAACTTCTCTGCTATTATTTGCTACAATATACCTTGTGCCCCTCTCTCTCTTTCTTCTTTTTCTGGGATCCCAATTATTCTAATGTTGTTTCATCTTATCGTATCAATTATCTCTCGAATTCTGCCCTCATGATCCTGTAGTTGTTTCTCTCTCTTTTTCTTCAGCCTCTTTATTTTCCATCATTTGGTCTTCTATATCACTGATTCTCTCTTCTGCCTCATTTATCCTAGCAGTTAGTGGCCCCATTTTTTATTGCCCCTCATTAATAACCTTTTTGATTTCGACTTGGTTAAATTTTATTCTTTTAGTTCTCCAGAAAGGGTTTCTCTAATAACTTCCACACTTTTTTCAAGACCAGTTATTATCTTTAAAGTCATGATTCTGAACTCTAGGTCCGACATTGTACTAATGTCCGTATTCAGTAGGTCCCTGGCAGATGGTACTACCTCTTGTTCTTTTTGCTGAGGTGATTTTTCTTCGTCTTGTCATTTTGTCCAGAGGAGAACAGATTAATGAGAGAACAGAATGCTAACAGGTTAAAAACGTCTCCAGCAAATATACTCTATACAAATCAGAAAAGACCTGAAACCAGGGGACAAGAAAGGGAAAGAAAGAAGAAAATAAAAAAAGAAAGAAAAAGAAAAAGATAAAAACAAACAAAAACAGAACAAAACAAAAAAAAAACCAGAATATGATCAAATATGATCAGGCACATCAGTGCCACACACTAGCTTTTGGGCATATTTTGGTCTGTTAGAAGAAAGTGCCTGCTAAAATTTTAAAGGAAGAAAGACTTATATATGTACAAAATAAGGGTTGATACAATGAAGGGATGGCAGATGACTGTAAAGATGAATGTTATAAAAGATTTTATAAAAGGAATTGATAAGATAAGAAGTTGTTTTTAAAAAGAAATAAGAAGATTTAAAAAGCAAAAGAAAAATGAAAAAAAAAAGAAAAAAAAGGGAGAGAATGTGATCAGGCAGGAGACTAGAACAAAGCCATACACTAGTGATTTAGTGTATATTTTGATCTGTTAGCAGAAATTGTATCTCAAAATTTTAAAGAGAGAACAACTTATATATATATGCCAAAAATAAGGGTAACTACTATGAAGGGATAAAAATATGACTCTAAAAATGAAAAATAAAAATGTTTTTTTAACAAAGGGATTGATATGATGTTGTTTGAAAAAGGGAAAAAGAAAAATTAAAAAAAAACAGTTAAAAAATTAACTTTGAAAAACTAATGAATTACGGTAAAAAAGCCATGAATTCTATGTGCAGTATTCCCCTAGCGCTGGAGTTCTCCCATTCCCCTTGATCTGTAAACTTGGTCTTGGCTTGCTGGCTCTTCGTGCTGATCTTCTGGGGGAGGGGCCTGTTGCCATGGTTCCCAAATGTCTTTGCTGGAGATGGAATTGCCCCGCCCTTTTGAGTCCAGGGTAAGCAAGCTGCTCTGGTTTGCTCTCAGGAGCTTTTGTTCCCTACAAGCTCTTCCTATAGCTTTGGAGGACCAGGTTGAAAATGGTGGCCTCCCAAACTCTGCCTGGAGCAGCTGAGAACTTGGGGCCCCGCTCCTCAGTGTGCCCCCAGAGAAAAGCAGTCACTCCCTTCTCCCTAGTCTGCGGCCGCACTCCGTGCTCACCCGGCCTGTGATCGAGCGTTTCTATGTCTGGCACCCAACCCCGTGTGGAGTCTCCAAACCTAGCAGATCCCTGCGGTGCGCTTCCACGCCGCTCCTCCCAGGGGAGGAAGGGGAGTCTCCCCAGTTCTGCCACTTGTTGGGTCCCTGCTGTAGGAGCAGTAGCCCGACTGGGCCGCGGATCACAGTTTATGGCCACCCCGAGCTGAGAGCCGGCGCCTCGGCTCCGTCTCTGCAGCTGGCTTCCCCGCTCTGATACCTGGGAACTCTGCCACACTCAGGCACCCCTGGTCTTTCTATGACCCCGAGGGTCCGGAGACCACACTGTCCCGCAAGGGTTCCAACCCCCGCTTAGCTACTGGAGTGACGTCCCTCAGCGGAGCCGACTTCTTAAAATTCTGTTTTTGTGCTCCGCGGCTCTGTCACTTGCCAGAAGCGGCCGATGGAGGCCCCCTCCCCCGCCGTCTATCCTCCCGATTATCGCCTCGGATTCACTTCTCTGCACGTCCTACCTTCCAGAAAGTGGTCGCTTTTCTGTTCAGAGTGTTGTTACTATTCTTATCTTCGATCACCTATTGAGTTCGTAGGTGTTCAGAATGGTTTGATCCCTATTCAGTTGAATTCCTAAGACCAGACCAAATCCAGGTCTCCTACTCCACCGCCATCTTGCTCCGCCCCCTCTTTGCTTTTGTTATTAATTGCCTTATTAATTGGCTGCTCCCATGTTAGGGGCATAGATAGTTACTATTGTTAGATGTTCTTGTTGGATAGACCCTTCCAGGTGGATATGGTGTCCTTCCTCATCTCTTATTACAGGCTTTGGTTTAAAATCCAGTTTGTCTGATATAAGGATTGCCACCCCAGCTTTCTTTTGGTGTCCATTAGCATGGTAAATGGTTTTCCATCCCCTCACTTTCAATCTGGGGGTGTCTTTGGTTCTAAAATGAGTCTCTTGCAGACAGCATATCGATGGGTCTTGGTTTTTAATCCAATCTGATAGCCTGTGTCTTTTCGTTGGGGCATTTCACCCATTTACATTCAGGCTAACTATGGAAAGATATGAATTTAGTGCCATTGTATTGCCTGTAATGTGACTGTTACTGTATATTGTCTGTGTTCCTTTCTGGTTTATGCTGCTTTTAGGCTCTCTCCCTGGTTAGAGGACCCCTTTCAATATTTCTTGTAGGGCTGGTTTCGTGTTTGCAAATTCCTTTAGTTTTTGTTTGTCCTGGAATCTTTTAATCTCTCCTTCTATTTTCAATGACAGCCTATCTGGATATAGTATTCTTGGCTGCAAGTTTTTCTCGTTTAGTGCTCTGAAGATATCATGCCAGTCCTTTCTGGCCTGTCTGGTCTCTGTGGATAGGTCTGTTGCCAATCCAATGTTTCAACCATTGTAGGTTATAAGTCTTTTCTCCCGAGCTGCCTTCAAGATTTTCTTTTTGTCTCTGAGACTTGTAAGTTTTACTATTAGATGTCGGAGTATTGATCTATTTTTATTTATTTTGAGAGGGGTTCTCTGTGCCTCCTGGATTTTGATGCCTGTTTTCTTCTTCACATTAGGCAAGTTCTCTGTTATAATTTGCTCCAATATACGTTCTGCCCCTCTCTCTCTTTCTTCTTCTTCTGGGGTCCCAATTATTCTAATGTTGTTTCATCTTATTGTATTTCTTATCTCTTGAATTCTGCCCTCGTGATCCAGGAGTTTTTTACCTCTCTTTTTCTCAGCTTCTTTATTTTCCATCATTTGGTCTATGTCGCTAATTCTCTCTTCTGCCTCATTTATCCTTGCAGTTAGTGCCCCCATTCTTTAAAATTTTTATTTATTTATTTGAGAGAGGGAATGAAAGAGAGAGAGAGAGCGTGAGAGGGGGGAGGGTCAGAGGGAGAAGCAGACTCCCTGCTCAGTAGGGAGCCTGATGTGGGACTCGATCCCAGGACTCCAGGATCACCTGAGCTTAAGGCAGTCGCTTAACCATCTGAGCCACCAGGTACCCCAGTGCCTCCATTTTTTATTGCACCTCATTAATAGCCTTTTTGATTTCGACTTGGTTAGATTTTAGTTCTTTTATTTCTCCAGGAAAGTTTTCTCTGATAACTTCCATGCTTTTTTAAGCCCAGCTAGTATCTTTAAAATCATGATTCTGAACTCTAGGTCCAACATTGTACTAATGTCCGTATTGAGTAGGTCCCTGGCAGACGGTACTACCTCTTGTTCTTTTTGTTGAAGTGATTGTTTTCTTCTTGTCATTTTGTCCAGAGGAGAATAGATGAATGAGAGAACAAAATGCTAACAGGTTAACAACATCCTCCAAAAATATATTCTAACAAAATCAGAAAAGACCTGAGACCAGGGGAAAAGAAAGGGAAAGAAAGAAAAAAAGAAAAAAAAAGATAAAAACAAACAGAAATAGACCAAAAAAAAAAAAAAACAGAATATGATCAAATATGATCAGGCTAGTGCATAGATCATTGCCACACACTAGATTTTGGGCATATTTTGGTCTGTTAGAAGAAAGTGCCTCCTAAAATTTTAAAAAAGAAAGACTTATATATGTACAAAATAAGGGTTGATACAATGAGGGGATCAAATATGACTGTAACGATGTAAATTATAAAAAAATTTTAAAAAGGAATTGATATGGTGCTTGAAAAAAAGAAGAGGATAAAAAGAAGGAAAGAAGGAAGTAAAAAAAGGGGAGAGAATGTGATCAGGCCACAGACTAGATAAAGCCATACACCAGAGATTTAGGGTATATTTTGATATGTTAGAAGAAACTATCTCAAAATTTTAGAGATCAACTTATATATATATGCAAAAAATAAGGGTAACTACTATGAAAGGATAGAATATGAATCTAAAAATGAAAAATAAAAATTTTTTTTAAAAGGGATTGATAAGATGTTGGTTGAAAAAGGGAAAAAGAAAAATTAAAAAAAAAAGCAGTTAAAAAAATTAACTTTGAAAGACTAATGAATCATGGTAAAAAAGCCATGAATTCTATGTGCAGTATTCCTCTAGTGCTGGAGTTCTCCCATTCTCATTGATCGGTAGACTTGGTCTTGGCTGGCCGTTCTTGCTGATCTTCTGGGGGAGGGGCCTGTTGCCATGATTCCCAAATATCTTTGCTGGAGGTGGAATTGCCCCACCCTTCCCTGTCCGGGCTAAGCAATCTGCTAGGGTTTCCTCTTGGGAGCGTTTCTTCCTTGCAAGCTTTCTGTATAGCTTTGGAGGACAATAGTGAAAATGGTGGCCTCCCAATCTCTGCCCAGAGGAGCCAAGAACTCGGGGCCCTGCTCTTCAGTGCACCCCCAGAGAAATGCACTCAATCCCTCCCGTCTCCCCTGTCTCTGACCTTACTCCGTGCTCATCCACCCTGTGACTGAGCGTTTCTATCTCTGGCATCCCACTCGGTGTGGAGTCTCCAAACCCAGCAGATCCCCATAGTGTGCTGCCGTGCGACTCCTCCAGGGGGAGGAAGGGGAGTCTGCCTGGGTCTGTCGCTTGTTGGGTCCCTGCTGGAGGAGCCGTGGCCCAACTGTCACTGATCACATGTTATGGAAACCCCAAGCTGAGAGCCCACGCCCGGCTCCATCTCTGCAGCCGGCTTCCCCGCTGTGATACCTGGGAGCTCTGCCACACTCAGGCAGCTCCGGTCTTTCTGTGACCCCGAGGGTCCTGAGACCACACTTTCCCAGTGAGGGTTCCACCCCGAGCTTGACCGCTGGAACGACTTCCCTCAGTGGAGCCGACTTCTAAATGTTCTGATTTTGTGCTCCAGGGCTCTATCACTTGCCAGAAGCAGCCAATGGAGGTCCCCGCCGTCTATCCTCCTGAATATCACCTTGGATTCACTTCTCCGCGTGTCCTACCTTCCAAAAAGTGGTTGCTTTTCTGTTCAGAGAGTTGTTGCTATTCTTTTCTCCAATCTCCTGTTGAGTTTGTAGGTGTTCAGAATGGTTTAATCCCTATTCAGCTGAATTCCTGAGATCAGAGAAAATCCAGGTCTCCTACTCCTCTGCCATCTTGCTACCGCCTCCCACATTCCTATTTTGTGTAATTACAGTATTATTTCTTGGGTTAATTAAAAAATTGCTATAATAAATCCATCCAATTTTTGTGAGGTTTGACTACACAAAACAAAATTCTTTTTTCAAAATTTCTTTCCCACAAAACTTCTACAATTTTTTATGTTTGTTCCGTTTTCATCTCACTCACTTTTCTCACTTTGGAGCACCCAGTCACTCTAATTTAGGTTAATGTTATCCTCATATTGCTGCTACCGAAAACACTACCTTCATTCCTTTACTTATAAAAAACACATCTTTTTGTCCCTACATACAAATGTTTTGTCTTAAAAAAAAAAAAACAAATGTTTTGTCTTTAACTTTATAAATCATAGTAGTGTCATTTACATATATTGATTAGAATTTATAATAATTTGTCACCTTTTGTGTACAGAGAAAACGAGGATGTAAGCAATTTTTAACTGTCATATAGTATCATCTGTAATAAATTTATGGCTACATCATTTCATATTTTTCTAGATTTATATATTTTTTTCTTTTTAAAGATTTTATTTATTTATTTGACAGAGAGAGACACAGTGAGAGAGGGAACACAAGCCGGGGTGGCAGGAGAGGGAGAATCAGGCTTCCCACCAAGCAGGGAGCCTGACACTGGGCTCGAACCCAGGACTCTGGGGTCATGACCTGAGCCGAAGGCAGACGCTTAATGACTGAGCTACCCAGGTGCCCCTATACACATTTTCATAGTACAATTTGTCATGTTTAGTAAGAGGGCAATATATTTATGTTCTCTATATTGTATTTTAAAAATGACAAAATTAGATATAAGTTTTTTTTCAGTAATCAGTATTTCAACATTTATCTTATTTGGGAATGATCAAGATATTCAACAAATATTCATTATTTACCTTAACTTAGCATAGATTAATGTTTCATTTTACAAAAATATTTATGGAACTATTTTTAAGTAAACATATTATAAAACATTTATTGTTTAAAAGTTAAGTTATAAACTTTCATCCCACTTACATATACTCAACTCACTTGTTTTAAAGTTATGGTTATATTGATCGTGAAAATATTTGAGTTGAAAAAAACAAATCTAGCCGTCACCTAACTTATTTTTTCTTCTTGACAAATATGGCAACTATAAAAAAAATCATAGAAATCAAGAACTTGAAAAGTTAAACATATAGTTCTTCCCTTTGTTTTTCTTTCTTTTTAAAATACTGTGTTTAACATGCATCAAAGAACTCCTTTTTACTATACAGTTTTTAAAATGTATTTATAGTTTTTTTTAAGATTTATTTATTTATTTTAGAGGGAAAGAGAGAGGACCAGTGGGGGGAGGGGCCTTTGGAGAGGGGATGAGAGAAAGAAATATACTCCCTACTGAGTTCAGAATCTGATGGACAGCCAATCCCAGGACCCTTAGATCATGATCTGAGCCAAAATCAAGAATCCCATGTTCAACCCACTGAACCACACAATAATCCCTAAATGTTGTATTTACAGTTTTATAAATGTTATCATCTATGAAAGATAATTTAAGCTTGCTTCACAGGTAAACCTAGGTAGAAAAAATAATGTATGTCTGCAATATATTTAATGCTGGTGACTCTGAAGACATGCTTATTTTTATTAAAACTAGATTTATTTACCAAAGGTTGTCTCAGATTAAGTGAACTTTACAAAATTAGATTTATTCCTATATTTATGACAGTTTTTAAAATACTCAATTTTAGGAGAGCTCACATATCTCTAAGCCCATTAGAATAGAACATGACAAAATGATTTTTTGAATAATTTGGTAATACATACACAAACATGTAGACACATGCAAACCAGATCTTATAGCTTTCATTCCAAAACTTTAGCCATAAATCAGTAATACATAGTCATAAAATCTCACTGGTTTATCTTCACTTTCTATTTTCATTTCTATTGTGATTATGGCAAAGGAATAATTTAATGTTACCTTGTTACCAATATTTTTGGAGAAAACTTTAAAACATTTTTTTTTCTCTGATATGTAATCTGTTGGAGGCTGTAGACTTCATCTTAGGCCTGTGACTGAGGAGACTTCTAACAACTGTATGTATGTCTCAACCTATTTCAGTGGACAAAACATCCAGATTTTTACAAATAGCCTTTCATTTACTTATTAGCCTTATTTATTGCTCTTAGGGGTTCATTAGTCCTTCAAAGTCCTCCATAAAGGGAAGGGAGATGGGGCCACCTGGGTGGCTCAGTCGGTTGAACATCTGGCTCTTGATTTTGGCTGGGGTCATGGTCTCAGGGTCCTGGGATCGAGCCCCCCAATGGGTCCATGCTCAGCACGGAGTCTGCTTGTCCATCTCCCTTCCCCACCTTGTGCACTCTCTCTCTATCTCAAATAAATAAATAAAATTTTAAAAAGGAAAAGCATCCTAAATTTCATGTGACTATAAGGTGCTGTGAGGCTAAAGTGAGAAGGGAAATGTCTGGCATGATGGACAAGGGAAGGAGGAGGTAGGCATTTAAATGGAGACATATAAATGTATTCAAGAAAACTGGTGGAAAGAGCCAAAGCAGTAAATGGAGGAAGAAGGAGAAACTATGATGGGAAGCGAGAAGATTTAGAGGACCCAGTTTGGGAAAATCAAAGTTTCCCAAAGAGGACAGTGAAATTTAAAATTATCCTTAGTAAAAAAAAAAATAAATAAATAAAAAAAATAAAAAATAAAATTATCCTTAGTAAAATCATGACAACAAGAAAGGAAGCAGACAGAGTTGCTAGAACAACTATATAGTCAGAAAGGCTTAAAAAGGGTATTTTTAGTCCACTGAGAAACTCCCATGTTTTTATTAATGGTAATGTTATACACTTATGAATAGAGAAACCGGGGCCTCTAAATCTGCCTATGTTTGTGTGAGACTAACCCCCTCAAAATTTTAAGAATCAAAATCCGTTTTTACCACCTTTAAATGATACTCACCTGGGTCAATTGTTTAGGAGTCCAACTGGTCATAGATCAATCTGTCAGCAGCAGAGAGAAAGACTTCAAGGTTACATATTAATGCCTTGTATAAGAGTATGGTGGGAGTCAGTGGATAGAAAAAATATGAGGAAAAATCAAGAGAAAGGGAGGAAATGGCTAAACTGACCTAATAGGATTCTTGTTGAAGACAAATCAGGCTGATCAGACATTTTCTGGTATATGATGAAAGATGAGAAACCTGATTAGATATTAAGGGCTATCAGACATGGAAGATAAGACACTCTTGTTACACTGTCTTAGCAGGGTTTAAGTGAGGATTTTACAAGGAGGTATATGGATGGTATTTGGAGAAATTTCAAGAGCCTGAATAATGTTTGGTGAAGCAAGATTCTTTGTCACTACCAAAGGGATATCAGAAAATTATTCTACAATAGAGGCCCAGACCCTTCAGGATTGAAGGTTTGGGTCTCACAACCAGATAAAGAAACACAACCAGATGATTTTATTGCTGAGGCATAAGAAATACAGAACAGGTGGTAGAAATTTTTAGGTATAAATCCCAGCTTCAACTAATGATGAGTTACAGAAAGGACTGTAATTGTTATAAGTATTTCCTCGTTATTTGCTATGAATATGTTTGTGTGTATACATACATATCTTAAGCAATTATTTTGCTATACCCTCTTATTTCTTTGTCATGCCATATGGATGTATTGAATTTCTATCGTATATATATTATTAATTTACATCATAATATTTGTTACAGGATATAAAAAATCAGTTAAGGACTTTCCCTTCTCTTCTGGTGAAGAAGTTAATGTGTTTTCTTTTATAAGTAACATAAATATATCATGTTAGGCAGAATTATAACCTCACTATTGTCTTTATTTGAAGACTATGTTTGTTTGAAGGTGATGCATAGGTGTCAAGTTGACAAGGGTTTGACTTAATTTTATGTCAGCTTGACTGGACTAAGGGAATTACATTATTTGGTAAACATTATTTCTGAGTGTAACTGTGAGGATGTCTGAAAGGGATTACCATCTGGGTCAGTAGACTTAGTAAAGGGAACATCCCTCACCAATGTGTGAAGGCATTATCTACTTTTAAAAAAGTTTTTATTTAAATTCCAGTTAGTTAACATACATTGTAATATTAGTTTACAGTGTATGATATAGTGATTAAACAATTCCATAAAGCATCCAGTGATCATCACAAGTGCACTTCTTAATCCCCATGACCTGTTTAACCCATCTACCATCCACCTTCCCTCTGATATTATCTACTTTGTTTTTTGTTTTTAATATTTTATCTTATTTTTATTTTAAGTAGGCTCCATGCCCAACATGGGGCTTGAACTCACAACCCTGAGATTAAGAGCTGCATGCTCTACCAAATAGGCCAGCCAGGCACCTCTGATATTATCTACTTTGAATACAAGGCCCAGATAGAACAAAATATGAGAAGAAAGTAAATTTCTATCTTCTTCCTTAGCTAGATGTTTATCTCTTCCTGCCATAAAACATCAGTGCTCCTGGTTCTGAAGCTTTGAAGTCTGGAACTTACACCAGTGGCCTCTTTCTTTTCAGGCCTTTCATTTGGGACTAGAATTACACCATCATCCCTCTTGGTGTTCAGGCCTCAGAATCAGACTCAATTATACCTCAGATTTTCCTGGTTCTCCAGCCTACAGATGGTAGATAGTGGGATTCCTGGGTCTCCTTAACTTCCTCATCCCATTCCTATAAAAACCTTTTTTTTTTGTATGTGTGTATGTGTGTATGTATGTATGTATGTATATCCTATTGGTTCTGTTATTTAGGTGAACTCTGATTCTTATATCACTCTTACTACCATAAGTATTCCTATAGGAACAGAATTTTAAGAATGAGGTTTCTGTAGCAGTTCTGGAGGTTTCTGGAATTGTCTCTCTAATCCCATTAGATTTAAGGACACTAATGACTGTATTTCAGGGAGTAAACAGAGCACTGATAGTCCAGGTTATAGACTGTTTATAGAGATAAGCAAAATATCTGCATTAGATACTCTCAATCAGACACTTAGAAACAACTAAATGACTCTGTATATGATACTTTCTTACATTTTTTGAAAACTAAGGGATATAATGATGTTGGTTGGTCTTTCCTAATGTCCCTGGACAAAGTGTTAAAGGAAAGGAAATGCTCAGGAATTGAATTATTGGCTCGAGCTTGCATCAATGACCTAAGACCTTCCAGGTGTGTCTGAGGGAGAGCCTTATCGCCTGGCTGGGGTGAAATTGCAGAAAATCAAACTGTAATTGGCTGAACCTCAAGACAAATTAAACTCCCATGCTCTTTGAGTATCTTCTGTTAAAGTGAGGCCATTGAAAATAATGGGTCCTGTGACCTGGAATAAATATGTATGGGAAGACCCTTATTAAACTGGTGACACTGAGTCCATAAATTCTAAGTCTTCTTTGCCATTGAAAATGGTCTCCCCCACCCCAAGAGAAGTGGCTTCCCCATGCCCAGCAAAAAATGGCTTCCGCAATTTCTTGTGGTAGCGGCCTCTGAATCCACAGTGGTATCAGCCTTTTTACCTGCATCTAAGGACATGAACCCTGCATTGTTTTATTAAATGCCAGTGGCCTACCTTGACACCTATGACTAAACCCAAGTCCCAGCAGGCCCCTAAAGATGAGGTATGAAGTATAACCCATGAAGAGACATGCTATATTCCAAAAGAACTAATTGGATTCTAACATATAAGCAGAAATCTGGGGAATATGTATGGGAATGCATATTAAGGTTATGGGATGATGGTAGAAGGCATATAAAGTTAGATTAGCTGAATTTAATGGAATGGATCCCTTAAGCAGATATTCTGCATTTAATATTTCAGCTCAGAGAGATAGAAAGGGCTCTAATGGTTTGTTGGGCTGGTTGACTGAAACATACATGAAAACATGGCCACCCTTAGTGAAATAGGAATGCCTGATCTCCTTCATTTAATATAGAGGAGGTTAGCGCTTAGGGAGATTGGAATGTTAGCAGATATGTTTAATTTAATACCTACTCACCTAAACTGGAAGGGTCCAGAAGACACGTTTTTATCCATTATTTTGAGAAATAAATCAGGGAATGGAACCCACACATTCTTGAAGAGCTCTGTGATTTCTCTCCTCTGTAGCCCAGACCTTATGGTAAAATTGCAGCCACTCAATTGGATAAAAGAAAATGGATCCCAGAGTGGCAGAGGCTAAGTAGTTTCCTTATTCCCTGAAGCAAAGTAGGTATAATCACTGTAACAGACAGCAGAGGCAAAACATCTTTCAGAATAGTTTGACTAGTGTAAACCTAGGGCTTAAGCTAATCAAGATGCTCCTATAAGGGAAAGAGGCTGCTTACTGATGCATCTGTGTAAGTAATAAAGTTCTGGGACAAGTGAACAAAAGTTTAACTGGAATCATAAAAATAGTCACAGCCCCTTGATTAATTTCTGGACTTCACAGATTCAGAACCTCTTGAAGAGAGAGGTGACTTTGTCCCCTTGAAGAAGGACCTGGCACATGACCAAAAATTTATACTGTAAATCCTTCTTCCAGCTTTCAAAAAAAAAAAAAGTCTATGGTCTTTTAACAGGGTAGCTGTGCATAAAAGTAAAGGAAATAATCAGACCTTTCAGAAACTACTGGATTTGGCTCTGCACTGACACTGTTTCTAGGAGACCCCAAAAAAGCCTCCAGGTGAATAAGAAATTTTGAGAATCAGGCGACTGATGATATTTAGCTCAGGCCCATCTTGCACTGGGTCCAGTTTTTTATTCAGTTCCACAATGTGTAAATCAAATAAGGATACTTAGTTTGTAGTATCACCTCATTAGTCCTTAGATGTGCAGACCAAGGATTATTATGGTAGGAAATATTATATGTAAGCCATTAGAACTGCCTGTTCCTATGAAAATAGTAATTCAAATAATACCACATTCCTGGAGGGACTGCAGATATTTGTGTCATCATGAAAGACAGAAGATGTAGGAATATTAATTCCCACCCATCACCATTCAACTCTCCTATTTAGTCTATGAAGAAGACAGATCTTGGAAAATGACAGAGAATTATGTCAAGCTTAAACTAGTGACTCTAACTGCACCTGCTGTACTAGATGTGGCTTCACTGCTTAAATAAAATCACAAATCCCTTAGATCATAGCATGCAACTATTGAATTAGCAAATACCTTTTTCTCCATACCTGTCCACAGTGCCCACCAGAAGTGTTTTCTCTCAGGTGGCAAGGCTAACAAACATCTTTACTCCCCTATCTCAGGGGTATGCCAACTTTTCAACCCGATGTCATAACTTAGTTTGCAGGTATATTGATAGACTCTCACTTCCACAAAATATTACTTGAGTTCATTACATTGATGGCATTATTCTGATTGGACCTACAGAACTGGAAAATAAATGAACCTAGACCTAAGACATTGGCATGACAGAAGGTGGGAATAAATCAGCTAAAGTTTAGGGGTCTTCTACCTCAGTAAAATTTCTGGGGGCCAGAGCTAAGTGGCTTGTCCAGATAGTCTTTTTTTGTTGTGGCATCTGACACTTAAAACCAGGAACAATGCCTGGTGGGACTATTTATTTATTTATTTATTTTTAAGATTTTATTTATTTGAGAGACAGAGAATGAGAGAACACGAGAGGGAAGAGGGTCAGAGGGAGAAGCAGACTCCCTGCTGAGCAGGGAGCCCGATGTGGGACTCGATCCTGGGACTCCAGGATCATGACCTGAGCCGAAGGCAGTCGCTTAACCAACTGAGCCACCCAGGCGCCCCTGGTGGGACTATTTAGATATTGGAGTCAAAATATTCCTCATTTGAGGGTGTTATCTGGCTCATTTATCAAATACCCCACGAAGCTGCTAGTTTTGAGTGGGACTCAGATAAAGAGAAGCCTCCACCAGAATTCCAAGATGAGGGGTGCCTGGGTTGCTCAGTTGGTTAAGCATCTGCCTTCAGCTCAGGTCATGATCCCAAGGTCCTGGAATTGGCCCTGATTTGGGCTCCCTGCTCAGTGGGGAGCCTGCTTCTCCCTCTCTCTCTACCTGCCACTCCCCCTGCTTGTGCTCTCTCTCTCATTATCTCTCACTCTCTGACAAATAAATAAATCAAATCTATAAAAAAATTAAAAAAAATTAAAAAATAATTCCAAGATGCTGTGCAAATTGCTATGCCACTTAGTCCACTTATTACAGCAGACTCAATGGTCCCTGAAGTTTTGTTGTCAAATAGGGATGCTGTTTGGAGTCTTTGCCTATATGTGAATGACAACACAAACAACACATTTAGGATTTTGGTGCTAGGACTTGCTATCATCCAAAGATAACCAAATCTTTTGAGAAATAGTTCTAGACCTGCTACTCCATTTATAGAGACTGAATGCTTGACAATGGGTACAAAGTTACCATGTGACCTGTGTTGCCATCATGAGATGAGAGTTATCTGACCTACCAAATCATAAAGTGGAATGGAACAACAAATCTCCATCACCAATAAATGTGGTGTATAAATAATTGGGCCTAGGCAGGCCATGAAGGTACAAGTAACTTACATGAAACAGTGGCACAAATTCTCATGGTCCTTACTCCTGCTATACTACCTTGTCTCTCCCAGCCATACCTCTCATATAATGGAGAGTTTCCTAGCTATAATTATGTGGCCAATTACAGAAATACAGACTTTCTCATGAGTATTTCATCCTTACTTAGTTATGGTGCCTATGTGTGTGTGTCTGTGTACGTGTATATGCATAATAAGCAAATATCCATGTTTTCTATCCTCTCTTATTGGCTTATCAGGTAACTTGAGATATATTGATTATATATTAAGTATGTTATTTATAAATTTTATTTTATTATGTTACGTTAGTTACAATACAGTACATCATTAGTTTTTGATGTAGTGTTTCATGATTCATTGTTTTAAAATAACACCCAGTGCTCCATGCAATACCTGCCCTCCTGAATACCCATTACCAGGATAACCGATCCACCACCCCCGTCCCCTCTAAAACCCTCAGTTTGTTTCTCAGAGTGCATATTATCTCATGGTTCGACTCTCCCTCCGATTTCCCCCCTTCATTTTTCCCTTCCTTCTCCTAATGTCCTCCATGCTAGTCCTTATGTACCACAAATAAGTGAAACCATATGATAATTGACTTTCTCTGCTTGACTTATTTCGCGTAGCATAATCTCCTCCAGTCCCATCCATGTTGATGTAAAAGTTGGGTATTCATCCTTTCTGATGGCTGAGTAATATTCCATTATATATATGGACCACATCTTCTTTATCCATTCCTCTATTGAAGGACATCTCAGCTCTTTCCACAGTTTGGCTCTTGCACACATTGCTGCTATGAACATTGGGGTGCATATGGCCCTTCATTTCACTACCTTTGTGTCCTGGGGTAAATACCCAGTAGTACAATTGCTGCGTCATAGGGAAACTCTATTTTCAATTTTTTGAGAAACTTCCACACTGTTTTCCAAAGTGGCTGTACCAGCTTGCATTCCCACCAACACTGAAAGAGGGTTCCTCTTTCTCCACAATTGTCAATTTTTGCCATTCTAACAGGTGTAAGGTGTATCTCAATGTGGTTTTCATTTGAATTTCCCTGATGGCTAATGATAATGAAAATTTTTTCATGTGTCTGATAGCCATTTGTATGTCTTTTTTGGAGAAGTGTCTGCTCATGTCTTCTGCCCATATTTTGACTTGATTATTTGTTTTTTTGGGGTGTTGAGTTTGAGAAGTTCTTGACAGATCTTGGATACCAGACCTTTATCTAGTGTTATTTGCAAATATCTTCTCCTGTTTTATTGGTTGCCTCTTTGTTTTGTTGACTGTTTCCTTTGCTGTGCAGAAGCTATTTATCTTGATGAAGTCCCAAAAGTTCATTTTTGCTTTTGTTTCACTAGCTTTTGGAGATGTATCTTGGAAGAATTTGTTGTGGCTGATGTCAAAGAAGTTAGTGCCTATGTTATCCTCTAGGATTTTGACGGATTCCTGTCTCACATTGAGGTCTTTCATCCATGTTGAGTTTATCTTTGTGTATGGTTTTAGAGAATGGTCGAGTTTCATTCTTCTGCATGTGGTTGTCCAAATTTCCCAGTGCCATTTATTGAAGAGACTCTTTTTTTCCATTGCATAGATTTTCCTGCTTTGTTGAAGATTATTTGACCATAGAGTTGAGGGTCTATATCTGGGTTCTTTATTCTGTTCCATTGGTCTATATGTCTGTTTTTGTGCCAATACCATGCTGTATTGGTCATCACTGCTTTGTAATATAGTTTGAAATGAGGCAACGTATTGACCCCAGCATTGTTTTTCTTTTTCAATATTTCCTTGGCAATTCGGGGTCTTTTCTGATTCCATACAAATTTTAGGATTGTTTGTTCCAGCACTTTGAAAATGTCATTGGAATTTTGATCGAGATGGCATTGATTGTATAGATTGCTCTGGGCAGCATAGACATTTTAACAATGTTTATTCTTCCGATCCATGAGCATGGAATGTTTTTCCATCTTTTTGGTCTTCTTCAATTTCTCTCATGAGTGTTCTGTAGTTCCTAGAGTATAGATCCTTTACCTCTTTGGTTAGGTTTATTCAGAGGTGTATTATGGGTTTTGGTGCTATTGTAAATGGAATCGATTCTCTAATTTCTCTTTCTACAATTGCATTGTTAGAGTATAAGAAAGCACGTGATTTCTGTGCATTGATTTTTGTATCCTGCCACATTACTGAATTGCTATATGAGTTCTCGTAATTTGGGGTGGGGTCTTTTCGGTTTTCCACATAAAGTATCATGTCATCTGTGAAGAGAGAGCATTTGACTTCTTCTTTGCCAATTTGAATACATTTATTTCTTTTTGTTGTCTGATTGCTGTTGCTAGGTCTTCCAGGACTATGTTGAACAATAGTGGTGAGAGTGGGCAATCTTGTGTTCCTGATCTTAAAGGAAATGCTCTCAGCTTTTCCCCATTAAGGATGATATTCATTGTGGGTTTTTCATAGATGGACTTCATGACCTTGAGGAACATTCCCTCTATCCCTATACTCTGAAGAGTTTTAATCAGGAAAGGATGCTGTATTTTGTCAAATGCTTTTTCTGCATCAATTGAGAGGACCATATGGTTCTTCTCTCTCCTCTTATTAATGTGTTCTATCACATTGATTGATTTGTGAATGTTGAACCACCTTTGCATCCGAGGAATAGATCCCACTTGGTCATGGTGGATGATCCTTTTAATGTACTGTTGACCCTATTAGCTAGGATTTTGTTGAGAATTTTGGGATCCATATTCATCAGGGATATCGGTCTGAAATTCTCCTTTTTGATGGGGTCTTTGCCTGGGTTGGGGATTAAGGTAATGTGGGCCTCATAGAATGAGTCTGGAAACAAACTTTTCCTCTGTTTCTATTTTTGAAACAGCTTCAGGATAATAGGTATTATTTCTTCTTTGAATGTTTAGTAGAATTCCCCAGAGAATCCATCAGGCCCTGGACTCTAATTCACCAATCTTACTGATTATTTGCCTATTCAGGTTGTCAATTTCTTCCTGTTTCAGTCTTGGTAGTCTAAAGTTTCCATGCATTTCTTCCAGGTTGCTCCGTTTATTGGCATATAGTTGTTGATAATAATTTCTAATAATTGTTTCTTTTTCCTTGGTGTTAGTCGTGATCTCTCCCCTTTCATTCATAATTTTATTAATTTGGGTCATTTCTCCTTTCTTTTGGATAAGTCTGGCCAGTGGCTTATAGACCTTATTAATTCTTTCGAAGAACCAGCTTCTAGTTTTGTTGATCTGATCTACTGTGTTCTGGTTCCTAATTCATTAATCTCTGCTCTAATCTTAATTATATCTCTTCTAATGTATGACTTAGGCATCATTTGTTGCTTTTTCTCCAGTTCTTTAAGGTGTAAAGTTAGTTGGTGAATTTGGGATTTTTTTTTTTTTTTGAGTGAGGCTTGGATGGCTTTGTATTTCCCCCCTAGGACTGCCTTTGCAGTATCCCATAGGTTTTGGACCGATGTTTTTGTTCTCATTGCTTTCCATGAATTGTTTGAGTTCTTTGATTTCCTGGTTAATCCAAACATTCTTGAGCAGAGTGGTCCTATTCTATTTTTAAAGGATTTTATTTATTTATTTGAAAGAGAGCGAGAGAGAAAGCATGAGAGGGGAGATTGTCAGAAGGAGAAGCAGGGTCCCCTCTGAGCTGGGAGTCTGATGTGGGAATCGATCCTGGGACTCCAGGACTGTGACCTGAGCCAAAGGAAGTCACTTAACCAACTGAGCCACTCAGGCGCCTGAGCAGAGTGGTCTTTAACTTCCAAGTATTTGAATTTCTTCCAAATTTTTTTCTTGTGATTGAGTTCCTGTTTTAAAGCATTATGGTCTGAGAAGATGCAGGCAATAGTCTCAATCTTTTGGTATCAGTTGAGACCTGATCTGTGACCCAGTGTGTGTTCTATTCTGGAGAAAGTTCCATGTGTGCTTGAGAAGAATGAATATTCTGTTGTTTTAGGGTGGAATGTTCTTTATATGTCTATGAGGTCCATCTGGTCCAGTGTGTCATTCAAAGCTCTTGTTTCTTTGTTGATTTTCTGCTTAGATGATCTGTCTATTGCTGAGAGTGGAGAATTGAGGTCTCCTACAAATAACATATTATTATCAACATGACTCTTTATTTTGGTTAACTTATGTAGTTGGTTGCTCCCATGTTGGGGACATAGATATTTACAATTGTTAGATCTTCTTGTTGGGTTCCCTTAAGAATGATATAGTGTCTTTTTGTGTCTCTAACTACAGTCTTTAGTTTAAAATCTAATTTCTCTGATATAAGAATTGCTACCCCAGCTTTCTTTTGAGGTCTGTCAGCATGGAAGATGGATCTCCATCCCTTCACTTTCAGTCTGGATGTATTTTTAGGTTCAAAACGAGTATCTTATAGACAGCATATGGATGGGTCCTGTCTTTTTCTCCAATCTTCAACCCTGTGTTGTTTTATGCGAGCATTTAGGCCGTTCACATTGAGAGTGATTATTGAAAGATATGAATTAATTGTCATCATGTTGCCTGTGAAGACCTTGTTTCAATAGATAGTCTCTGTAAATTTCTGTTGTATATCACTCTTGAGGTCTTTCTCCTTTTATAGAACCCCCCTTAATATTTCTTGCAGGGCTAGCTTAGGGGTCACATATTCTTTCAGTTTCTGCCGGTCTTGGAAGATCTGCATCTCTCCACCCATTCTACATGACAGCTTTGATGAATAAAGTATACTTGGCTCCATGTTCTTATTTAGTACCCTGAATATGTCTTGCCAGCCCTTTCTGGCTTGCCAGGTCTCTGTGGATAGGTCTGACGTTATTCTGATGTTCTTCCCTCTGTACGTAAGGAATCTCTTCCCCCTAACTGCCCTTAAGATGGTTTCCTTGGTTCTAAAATTTGCGAGTTTTACTCTTACATCCCAGGGCATTGGTTTGTTCTCCTTGATCTTGGGAGTGGTCCTCTCTGCCTCTAGGACACGAATGTTTGTTTCATTCCCCAGATTAGGGAAGTTTTCAGCTATGATTTGCTCAAATATATCTTCTAGTCCTCTCTCTCTCTCTCCACCTGCTCAGGGATCCCAATAATTCTGACATTGGAATGTTTCATGGCGTCACTTATTTCTCTAACTCTGTTTTCATGGATTTTAAGCTGTTTCTCCCAGGCCTCCTTGTTTTCCTTCTTTTCTATCAATTTGTCTTCTAGATTAGTAATTCGTTCTCTGCCTCATTTACCTTAGCTTTTAGAGTGTCTAGATTAGATTGGATCTCATTGATAGCATTTTTCAGTTCTGCCAGTTCAGTTTTCATTTCTGCCCTTAGAGACTCTATGTTGCCATTAATCGATTTCTCCATTCTAGCTATCGTCTTCATAACTGTTACCCTCAAGTCCATTTCCAACATCTTGGTTATGTCTGTATCCATTTGTAAATCTGTGGCAGAAATCACAGTCTCTGTCTTTCCTATTTTGGGGGTTCCTCCTCCTAGTCATTCTGTTCAGGGATGGTTGATGGAATGTACAGAGTCCAAATTACTGACCACAACCTAAGGAAGATACACCTGTTTTATAGGGATCATAGGGTTGTCAGCCTCTTGTTCTCCCATCCTGTCTACTAGGGGAGGGGCCTGCCCCACTATTACTCAGACATCCCTGTTTGGGCAGAGTTGCCCTGCCCCCTGTGGGGTGGTGATGAGCTCAGTGAAAACCGGTTTTGGGGGGCTTTTGTTCTCTGGCAGCTTTCCCTGGTGGCTTTCCATGTCTTTCCTGAGAGTCAGATCAGAAGATACCATTTTCAACCCTCTGCCTCAGAACAGAGAGGACACAGTCTGTTCTTCAGTGAGCTCTCCAGGCCACACTATCTCCATTTCTGTCTGTGCTGCTAAAAACTGCAGCGTCCTGGGTTGTGCACCCCTCAGCAGCACTCCCAGTCCTCGCCTCCAGGTCGGGGCATGTCTCTGCCCTTTGTGATTGAAAAACCACCGGCCACCCCCAGTTCACATGTGCAGCCCTGCCACTCCAGGTTTCAGTCCGGGGGAAGGGCTGCCCTTTTCCCATGGCTACCAGTCTGCAAGTCTGTGCCTCGTCCCCAGCATGGGAGGCTTTTGAGCACTGGCGGTGCAGGATCCGGAAGGCTCCTTCCCTCTTCTGTTTATCTTCTGATATCTGTCCACAGAATCATGGCTCCCTGCTTTATACTTTGAAACCAACCGCCTGGGATATTCTGTTTGTAGAGATCCAGATCTTACACCTCAGGCTATTTTTGTGGGCGTTCAGAGTGGTCTAGTAGATATCCAGCTTAATTCAGGGGACTGATTGGAATAAGGTCTCCTACTCCTCCCCCATCTTTTCCCTGGCCTGATTATATATTAAGTATTATTAATTTTTTAAACAGATTTTATTTATTTGAGAGAGAGAAGACGTGTGTGTGCATGCACACACAAGTTGGAGAGGGGCAGCGGGAGAAGGACAAGCAGATTCTTCACTGAGCAAGGAGCTTGAGGCAGGGCTTGATCCCAGGACCCTGGGAACATGACCTGAGCTGAAGGCAGATGCTTAACTGACTGAGTTACCCAGGCGCCCCAAGTATTATTAATTTCAAATCATATTATTTCTTCAGAGAAGAGTAAGCATCATTCAAAGGTGTTAAGTCCTTCTCTAGGGAAGGAGTTAGGGTGTTTTTGATTATATGCAGCATAGTTTTATCATGTTAGAATTATAATCTCATTTTTGTCTTCATTTGGAGATTAATAGGGTTTAATGTGGTGGGTATAGGTGCCAATTTGTCAAGCAGTGGACATGGCTAATTCTATGTGTCAAGTTGACTGTTTTTAGGAAATCCAGATAGCTGGTAAAGCATTATTTCTGGGTGTGTCTGTGAGGATTTTTCTGGAGAGGATTAGAATTTTAGGCAGTAGACTGAGTAGAGAGGTCCTCCCTTATAATGTGGTCAGGTAGCGTCCACTCTAAATAGAGGGCCTAAATAGAACCAAAAAAGCAAAGGAAGGACAGATCACCATATGTCTTCCTGAGCTAGCTGTCCATCTTTTCCAACCCTAGGGCATCACTGCTTCTTTCTCTTGGGGCTTTGAACTCTGGGCCTTACACCAGTAGTCTCCTGTTCTTAGGCCTTCAGAGCAGGGCTGAATTATTCTACTGAATTTCTTGGTTTTCTAGTTTGTGGATGGCAGATTATGGGACTCTTCACCTTCATAATGCCTGAGCTAATTAACATATTAAATGTCCTCATATCTGTGCATGTACGTATGTTTGTGTGTATGCATTCTCTTTCTCTGTCTTTCTTTCTCTTTCATCTATCATCTATCTATCACCTATTAAATTTGTTTTTTGGGAGAACACTTACAGATTTTGGTAAGGAGAGTTCTAAAGAAACAATGACGGGGCGCCTGGGTGGCTCAGTTGGTTAAGCGACTGCCTTCGGCTCAGGTCATGATCCTGGAGTCCCGGGATCGAGCCCCACATCGGGCTCCCTGCTCAGCAGGGAGTCTGCTTCTCCCTCTGACTCTCCTCCCTCTCATTCTCTCTCTCTCAAATAAATAAATAAAATCTTTAAAAAAAAAAAAGAAACAATGACAAAAATAAAGCAACAAAATTTTAAGTATGAGTTTTTAGAATTACTTCTTTGGTCCCTGAAATAGGTTATCTAATTTGATTTGACTTAAAAATGGTATGGACTTTATTTTCAGTAATAAAAAAAAAAAACAACACTGATAGTCCAGGGTGTGAACCATTTACAGACATACAGAAAATATATACATTAGATAACCCTAATAAACCATTCATAAGAAACAGGAATCATGTAACTATGTATGATACTTTCTAACTTTTTTGAAACTAAGGAATATAATGATGTTAGCTTATTCCTTCTAATGATACTTGGCCAATGTTGAACAAAAAGGGTGAGCTCAGGGATTCAAATTATCAGCTTGGACATTGCATAAATGTTCTAAAAAATTCTATGTGCTCCTAAGCGAGAGCCCTTATCCTGGCAGGGCTGAAATTGCTTAAAATCAAATTGTAATTGGCTGAGTTTCAAGGCAAATTGAAATCCCAGGATCATAGGGGATCTATTGTTAAAGTGAGGACATTGAATGGAAAGAATAGGATCTTGTATTTAGGATGAGGATTTGTGGGAAGATCCTGATGAAGCCAGGGTTATCAAGCCCCTAAATTTAGAAGAATATTTTTTGCCCATGGAAGTGATCTTCCCACCCTCAATGGAAGGGGTCTCCACAACCTTAGCTATAGCTGCGTAACCACCCAAATGTTAATAGGCTCCTAATACACATGGGTATCAGCATTTCCACCTCAGGCTGAAGGTATTATTTCTGCATTGCCTGAGAAAATGGTAATGACCTCTTCTGAGGCAATTGACACCTATGACTTCACTTAAGTCCTAGCAGGACACTAAAAGTAAGGTACAAATATGACCCATTAAGAGCTGTGTTATACAAGAAAAATTACTTAAGTTTTTAAAATTTATACACTCAAAAGTATGAAGAATATGTGTGGGAAATTTGTAGAAAATTAGTAGGAGATGATATGCTGCATAGTGGTAGATGTCAGGCATTTAGTGAGAGGGAGTTTCTATAAAAATAAAAGATAAACCAGGAGTAAAAAGTAAAGAGACTTTTTCTGATTCCAGGAGGCATGGAGTGGAGAATTATAGATATTGGCCTCAAAGTATTATTAAATTGTGGAGCAAGGATGGGAGAAGCAATATATGTAGTATTATTGGTATGCAGTTTGAACGTCTATGGTGATGGCATAGGTGTTCTGATAAACACTCTGTTTCCCATAGAACAACCTGAATAAAGGTTGCTGATTTGTGATCTGTTCTGAAGATTTCTATGAAGTTTATATCAAGTTGCACAGCTTTAGATTATAGAGCTTAGGAAACTGGCAATTTTAGTTCTTTTTAATTGCAAGTCAGAAGGGAGAAAAATTAGAAACATTAATTTGAAGGGTTGTTACCATATATAGATGTTCCTCAAATAATTTAGGATTTATTTTTTTAAAGACTTATTTATTTTATATATATATATAGAGAGAGAGCACAAGCAAGGGGCAGAGGGAGAGGGAAAGCAAACTCCCTGCTGAGTGGAGAGATGAACATGGGGCTCTATCTCATGACACTGAGATCATGACCTGAACTGAAAGCAAGAGTCTGATGCTTAACTGGCTGCGCCACTCAGGTGCCCCATCAAATAATTTAGGATTTATAAAAGTCTAGCAAATGTGTAAGACTGAACCCAAAAGAGAACATTAGAATTTCAGTGAAACAGTTTTTCTCTCTACAGTCACCACCTTTTTTTAAATCAGAGATTCAAAGTTAGACTAATTTGTTTGCATAAGTTTAATCTCATGAAATTTTGCTAATTATTTACATTACTTATCAAGTGGTCAAAATTGGATTTATTACTACCTTCTGGTACTACTCATTCTAATTTCCCTTTCCATTTGCAACTACCTCAGATAGTCATGGCCATTTACTGGTGGGTTGAGTCAAATCTTAATACCTTTTTTTTTAATGTTTCAACATTTTATTTAAATTCTAGTTAGTTAACATATACTGTAATATTTGCTTCAGATTAGTTGACCATGGAGTTTAGGGTCACTTTCTGGGTTCTCTATTCTGTCCCATTGATCTATGTGTCTGTTTTTGTGCCAGTACCATACTGTCTTGATGATGACAGCTTTGTAATATAGCTTGAAGTCGGAACTGTGGTGCCTTCAGCTTTGCTTCTATTTTTTTCAGGATTACTTTGGCTATTCCGGGTCTTTTGTGGTTCTATACAAGTATTAGGATTTTTCTAGCACTGTGAAAAATGCTGGTGGTATTTTGATAGGGATTGCTTTAAATATGTAGATTGCTTTGGGTAATGTAGATATATTCAATTACTTTCATTAGTGTTTTATAGTTTTCAGAGTACAGATTGTTTACCTTTTTGGTTAGGTTTATTCCTACATATCTTATGGTTTTGGTTGCAATTGTATATGGAATCAATTCCTTTATTTTTCTTTCTGCTGCTTCATTATTGGTATAAAGAAATGTAATATTTTCTGTACATCGATTGTGTATCCTGCAACTTTACTGAATTCATGTATCAGTTCTAGTGATTTTTTGATAGACTCAGATTTTCTATATAGAATATCATATCATTTGTAAATAGTGACATTTTGACTTTTTCCTTGCCAATTTGGATAACTTTTAGTTCTTTTTCATGTCTGATTGCTGTGGGTGGGACTTCCAATACTATATTAAATAAAAGTGATGGGACTGGACAAGCCTGTCTTGTTCTTGACCACAGAGGAGAAACTATCAGGTTTTAACCATTGAGAATTATATTAATTGTGGGTTTTTCATGTATGGCCTTTATTATGTTGGAGGTATGTTCACTCTAACCCTACTTTGTTGAGGGATTTTTGTCATGAATGGATGTTGTACTTTGTCAGATGCTTTTTCCGCATGTATTGAAAGGCTTATATGTTTCTTATCCTTTCTTTTATTAATAGGGTGTATCACATTGATTAATTTGTGAATACTGAATGACCTTTGTGACCCAGGAATAATTCCCACTTGAATGTGGTGAATGATTCTTTTAATATATTGTTGGGCCCGGTATGCTTGTATTTTGTTAAGAATTTTGGTATCCATGTTCATCGGGAATATTTGCCTGTAGTTCTCTTTTTTAGAAGAGTACTTATCTGGTTTTGGTGTCAGGGTAATGATCTCATAGAATGGATTTAGAGGTTTTCCTTCCTTTTCTATTTTTTTGGAATATTTTGAGAAGAATAGGCATTAACTCTTTTTTTTAAATGTTTGTTAGAATTCTCCTGTGAAGTCCCCTGGCTCTGGACTTTCGTTTGTTGTGAGAATATAGATTTAATTTTTTGCTGGTTATTGGTCTGTTCAAGTTTTTTTAAAGATTTTATTTATTTATTTGAGAAAGAGAGATCACAAGCAGGGAGGAGGGGTAGAGGGAGAAGCAGACTCCCTGCTGAGCAGAGAGCCTGATGCAGGACTCGATCCCAGGACCCCGGGATCATGACCCAAGCCAAAGGCAGATGCTTAACCGACTGAGCCACCCAGGCGCCCCTGTTCAAGTTTTTTATTTCATCCTATTTTAGGTTTGGTAGTTTATATGTCTCTAGGAATTTATCCATTTCTGTCGGGTTGTCCAATTTGTTGGCATGCAGTTCTTCATAATATTCTCTTATAATAGTTTGTACTTCTGTGGTGCTGGTTGTTATTTCTCCTCTCTCATTTGTGATTTATTTATTTGAGTCCTTTCACTTTTCTTTTGAATTCAATTAGCCAGCATATAGTACATCATTAGGTTCAGAAGTAGAGTTCAGTTATACATCAGTTGCATATAATACCAAGTACTCATCACATCACGTGCCCTACTTAATTCCCATCACCCAGTTACTCCATTCACCCACCCACTTTTCCTCCAGCAAACCTCAGTTTGTTTCCTAGTTAAGTCTCTTATGGTTTGTCTCCCTCTCTGATTTCATCTTTTTATATTTTTCCTCTCTTTCCCTATGATCCTCTGCACTGTTTCTTATATTCTACATATGAGAGCAAAGATACAATAATTGTTTTTCTCTAGGGAGCCTGGGTGGCTCAGGTGGCTAAGCATCTGCTTTCAGCTCAGGTCATGATCCTGGAGTCCTGGGATTGAGGCCCACATCGGGCTCCCTGCTCAGAGGGAGCCTGCTCCCTCTCTGTCCCTCACCCTGCTCATGCTCTCTCTCTCTTTCAAATAAATAAAATCTTTAAAAAATTGTCTTTCTCTGGCTGACTTATTTCACTTAACATAATTCCCTCTATCTAGTTTTACCCACATCATTACAAATGGTAAGATTTCATTTTTTTATTAAAGATTTTATTTATTTATTTGACAGAGAGAGACACAGTGAGAGAGGGAACACAAGCAGGGGGAGTGGGAGAGGGAGAAGCAGGCTTTTCGCTGAGCAGGGAGCCCAATGCAGGGCTCGATCCCAGGACCCTGGGATCATGACCTGAGCCGAAGGCTGACGTTTAATGACTGAGCCACCCAGGCACCCCAGTAAGATTTCATTTTTCGATGTCTGGGTAATATTTCATTATCTATCTGACATCTATCTATCTATCTATCTATCTATCTATCTATCTATCTATCTATCTATCATCTATCTATCTATCATCTATCATCTATCTATCTATCATCTATCTATCATTTATATATCTATATCTACCTATCATTTATCTATCATCTATCATCTATCTAACATCTATCTATCATCTATCTATCATCTATCAATCATCTATCATCTGTTGTTTATCTATCCATCTATCTAATCTATCTATATCTATCTATCATCATCTATCATCTATCTATAGGTATCTATATCTATATCTCCACATCTTCTTTATCCATTCAACTGTAAATGGACATCTGGGCTTTTTCCATTGTTTGGCTATTGTGGACATTTTTGCTATAAACATCGTCATGCAGGTGGCCCTTTGGATCATTATGTTTGTATCCTTAGGATAAATAACTAGTAGGGTGATTTCTGGGTCATAGAGTAGCTCTATTTTTAAATTTTTGAGGAAACTCCATACTGTTTTTTCTGTTTTTATTTAATTAAATTCAATTAGCCAACATATAGTACATCATTAGTTTTTGATGTAATGTTCAGTGATTCATTAGTTGCATATAGCACCCAGTGCTCCTCACATCGTGTGCCCTCCTTAATGCCCATCACACAGTTACCCCATCCTGCCACCTACCTCCCCTTCCGCAACTCTCAATTTTTTTCTTTTTCCAGAGTTAAGAGTCTATCATGGCTTCTTTCCCTCTCTGATTTATTCCCATTCAGTTTTCTCTCCCTTCCCCTTATGATCCTCTGTGCTATTTCTTATGTTCCACATATGAGTGAAACCATACGATAATTGCTTTTCTCCAGTTGGCTTATTTCACTTAGTATAATACCCTCCAGCTCC
This sequence comes from Callorhinus ursinus, assembly GCF_003265705.2. NCBI lineage: Eukaryota > Metazoa > Chordata > Mammalia > Carnivora > Otariidae > Callorhinus > Callorhinus ursinus. The sequence continues at coordinate 11,074,482 of NW_027397109.1, read as the reverse complement.
ACCCATGTTGATGTAAATGGTAAGTACTCATCCTTTCTGACAGCTGAGTAATATTCCATTGTATATATGAACCACATCTTCTTTATCCATTCATCTGTTGAAGGACATATGGGCTCTTTCCACAGTTTGGCTATTGTGGACATTGCTGCTATGAACATTGGGGTACAGTTGCCCCTTCTTTTCACTACGTCTGTATCTATGGGGTAAATGCCCAGTATTGCAATTGCTGGGTCATAGGGTAGCTTTATTTTTATTTTTATTTTTATTTATTTTTTTAAAGATTTTTATTTATTTATTTGTGAGAGAGAGCGAGCACAAGCCAGGGGAGCAGTAGAGGGAGAGGGAGAAGAAGGCTCCTCACTAAGCAAGGAGCCCAATGTGGCACTTGATCCCAGGACACTGGGATCATGACCTGAGCCGAAGGCAGACACTTAATGACTGAGCCACCCAGGCGACCCGGGTAGCTTTATTTTTAATGCCTTGAGGAACCTCCATACCATTTTCCAGAGTGGCTGTACCAGCGTGCATTCTCACCGACAACATAAGAGGATTCCTCTTTCTCCGCATTCTTGTCAACATGCCAACATTTGTTGTTTCCTGTCTTATTAACATTAGTTATTCTAACTGGTATAGGTGCTATCCCATTGTGGTTCTGATTTGTATTTCCCTGATGCCAAGTGATGTGGAGCATTTTTTCATGTGTCTCCTCACTATTTGGATGTCTTCTTTGGAGAATTGTCTGTTTATGTCTTCTTCCCATTTTTTGACTACATTCTTTGTTTTTTGGGTGTTGAGTTTGATAAGTTCCTTATAGATCTTGGATACCAGCCCTTTATCTGATATGTCATTGCAAATATCTTCTCCCATTCTGTAGGTAGCCTTTTAGTTTTGTTGATTGTTCACTTTGCTATGCAGAACTTTTTATCTTGATGAAGTCCCAATAGGTCATTTTTGCTTTGCTTCTCCTGCCTTTAGAGACGTGTCTTGCAAGAATTTGCTGTGGCTGAGGTCGAAGAGGTTCCTGTCTGTGTTCTCTAGGATTTTGATGGATTCCTGTCTCAATTGAGGTCTCATCCATTTTGAGTTTATCTTGGTGTATGGTGTAACAGAATGATCCAGTTTCATTCTTCTGCCTGTGGCTATCCAATTTTCCCAGCACCATTTATTGAAGAGACTGTCTTTTTTTCCATTGCATATTTTTTCCTGCTTTGTTGAAGATTACTTGACCATAGAGTTGAGGGTCCATTTCTAGGCTCTCTATTCTTTTCCATTGATCAATGTGTCTGTTTTTGTGCCATACCATGCTGTCCTGATGATCACAGCTTTGTAATATAGCTTGAAGTCAGGCCTTCTGATGCTCCCAGCTTTGGTTTTCTTTTTCAACATTCCCCTGGGGACCAGGGGTCTTTTCTGAATCCATAAAATTTATTTGTTCCAGCTCTGTGAAAAATGTGAATGGTATTTTGATAAGGATTGCATTGAATGTGTAGATTGCTCTGGGCAGCATAGATATTTTCACAATGTTTATTCTTCCAATTCATGAGCATGAAATGTTTTTTCATCTCTTTGTGTCTTCCTCAATTTCTTTCATAAGTGTTCTGTACTTTTTAGAGTAGACATCCTTTACATCTTGGGTTAGGTTTATTCCTAGGTATCTTAGAGTTTTTGGTGCAATTTTAAATTGGATCAAATCCTTAATTTCTCTTTCTTCAGTCACATTGTTAGAGTATAGACATGCAACTGATTTCTGTGCATTAATTTTGTGTCCTGACATGTTGCTGAGTTCCTGTATGAGTTCTAGCAATTTTGGGGTGGAGTCTTTGGGTTTTCCATATAAAGTATCATGTCATGTGCGAAAAGTGAGAGTTTGACGTCTTCTTTGCCAATTTGAATGACTTTTAATTCTTTGTGTTGTCTGATTGCTGAGGCTAGGATTCTAGTACCATGTTGACCAACAGTGGTGAGAGTGGGCAACTGTGTCGTGTTTCTGACCTTAAGGGAAAAGCTCTCACTTTTTCCCCATTGAAAATTATATTCACTATGGTCTTTTCATAGATGGATTTTATGATATTGAGATAAGTTTTCTCTATCCCAACACGTTGAAGAATTTTTCAAGCAATGATGCTGTATTTTGTCAAATGCTTTTTCTGCATCAACTGAGAGGACCATATGATTCTTGTTTTTTTTCTTTTGTTATTATGATTTATCACATTGATTGATTTGCAAATGTTGAATCACCTTGCATCCCAGGAATAAATAATAATACCCATTACCAGGTTAACCCATCCCCTTAAACCCATCCCCTCTAGAACCTTCAGTTTGTTTCTCAGAACCCATAGTCTCTCATGGTTCGTCTCCCCCTCTGATTCCAGCCCCCGTCATTTTCCGTTTGTACTATCTTCTTCTTCTTTTTAATTTTTTTAACATATAATGTATTATTTCTTTCAGAGGTACAGGTCTGTGGTTCAACAGTCTTACAAAATTCATAGCACTCACCATAGCACATACCCACCCCAATGTCTATCACACAGCCACTCCATCCTTCCCACCCCCGAAATTCCAGCAACATTCAGTTTGTGTCCTGAGATTAAGAATTCCCCATATCAGTGAGATCATATGACACATGTATTTCTCTGATTGACTTATCTCGCTCAGCATAATACCCTCCAGTTCCATCCACGTTGTTGCAAATGGCAAGATTTCATTCCTTTTGATGGCTGCATGATATTCCATTGTGTGTGTGTGTGTGTGTGTGTGTGTATATATGTATATATATATATATATGTATATATATATATATATATACACATAACACTTCTTCTTTATCCATTCATCTGTCGATGGACATCTTGGCTCTTTCCACAGTCTGGCTATTGTGGACATTGCTGCTATAAACATTGGGTTGCATGCATCCCTTCGGATCACTACATTTGTACCTTTGGGGTAAATACCCAGTAATACAATTGCTGGGTCGTATGGTGGCTCTATTTTCAACATTTTGAGGAACTTCCATACTGTTTTATAGAGTGGCTGCACCAGTTTGCATTCCCACCAACAGTGTACGAGAGTTCCCCTTTCTCCACATCCCCGCCAACATCTGTCATTTCCTGACATGTTAATTTTAGCCATTCTGACTGGTGTGAGGTGGTATCTCATTGAGGTTTTGATTTGGATTTCACTGCTGCTGAGCGATGTAAGCACTTTTTCATGTGTCTGTTGGCCATTTGGATGTCTTCTTTGGAAAAATGTCTGTTCATGTCTTCTGTCCATTTCTTGATTGGATCATTTGTTCCTTGGATGTTGAGTTTGATAAGTTCTTTATAGATTTTGGATACTAGCCCTTTAACTGATATGTCATTTGCAAATATCTTCTCCCACTCTGTTGGTTGTCTTTTGGTTTTGTTGACTGTTCCCTTTGCAGTGTAAAAGCTTTTTATCTTGATGAAATCCCAATAGTTCATTTTTGCCTTTGCTTCCCTTGCCTTTGGTGATGTTTCTAAGAAGAAGTTGCTGCGGCTGAGGTCGCTGCCTGTGTTCTCCTTTAGGATTTTGATGGACTCCTGTCTCATATTTAGGTCTTTCAACCATTTTGACTCTATTTTTTGAGAGGTGTAAGGAAATGGTCCCGTTTCATTGTTCTGCATGTGACTGTCCAACTTTCTCAACACCATTTGTTGAAGAGACTTTTTTCCATTGGATATTCTTTCCTGCTTTGTCAAAGATTAGTTGACCATAGAGTTGAGGGTCCATTTCTGGGCTTTCTCTTCTGTTCCATTGATCTATGTGTCTGTTTTTGTGCCAGTACCATACTGTCTTGATGATCACAGCTTTGTAATAGAACTTGAAGTCCGGAATTGGGTGCCACCAGCTTTGCTTTTCTTTTTCAACATTTCTCTTGCTATTCGGGGTCTTTTCTGGTTCCATACAAATTTTAGGATTGTTTGTTCCATTTCTTTGAAAAAAGTGGATGGTATTTTGATAGGGATTGCATTGAATGTGTAGATTGCTCTAGGTAACACTGACATCCTCACAATATTTGTTCTTCCAGTCCATAAGCATGGAACATTTTTCCATTTCTTTGTATCTTCCTCAATTTCCTTCATGAGTATTTTATAGTTTTCTGAGTACAGATCCGTTGCCTCTTTGGTTAGATTTATTCCTGGGTATCTTATGGTTTTGGGTGCAACTGTAAATGGGATCAACTCCTTAATTTCTCTTTCTTCTTTCTTGTTGTTTGTGTATAGGAATGCCAATGATCTCTGTGCACTGATTTTATATCCTGCCACTTTACTGAATTCCTGTATGAGTTCTAGCAGTTTTGGGATGGAGTCTTTTGGGTTTTCGACATAAAGTATCATATCATCTGCAAAGAGTGAAAGTTTGACTTCTTCTTTGCTGATTCGGATGCCTTTGATTTCTTTTTGTTGTCTGATTGCTGTGGCAAGGACTTCTAATACTATGTTGAATAGCAGTGGTGATAGTGGACATCCCTGCCGTGTTCCTGACCTTAGGGGGAAAGCTCTCAGTTTTTCCCCATTGAGAATGGTATTCGTTGTGGGTTTTTCATAGACGGTTTTTACGATATTGAGGTATGTACCCTCTATCCCTATACTCTGAAGAGTTTTGATCAAGAAAGATGCTGTACTTGGTCAAATGCTTTTTCTGTATCTATTGAGAGGATCATATGATTCTTGTTCTTTCTTTTATTAATGTATTATATCACGTTGATTGATTTGTGGATGTTGAGCCAACCTTGCAGCCCAGGGATAAATCCCACTTGGTCGTGGTGAATAATCCTTTTAATATACTGTTGGATCCCATTGGCTAGTATTTTGGTGAGAATTTTTGCATCCATGTTCATCAGGGATATTGGTCTGTAATTCTCCTATTTGGCTATCTCTTTGTCTGATTTTGGGATCAAGGTAATGCTGGCCTCCTAAAACGAGTTTGGATGTTTTCCTTCCATTTCTATTTTTTGGAACAGTTTCAGAAAAATAGGTATTAATTCCTCTTTAAATGTTGGCAGAATTCCCCTGGGAAAACTTCTGGCCCTGGGCTCTTGTTTGTTGGGAGATTTTTGATGACTGCCTCAATTTCCTTAGTGGTTATAGGTCTGTTCAGGTTTTCTATTTCTTCCTGGTTCAGTTTTGGTAGTTGATACATCTCTAGGAATGCATCCATTTCTTCCAGATTATCTAATTTGCTGGCATAGAGTTGCTCATTTGTTCTTATTATTGTTTATATTTCTTTGGTGTTGGTTGTGATCTCTCCTCTTTCATTCGTGATTTTATTTATTTGGGTCCTTTCTCTTTTCTTTTCGATATGTCTGGCCAGTTTTTATCAATCTTGTTAATTCTTTCGAAGAATCAGGTCCTAGTCTTTTTGATATGTTCTACTGTTCTTTTGCTTTCTATTTCATTGATTTCTACTCTGATCTTTATTGTTCTCTTCTCCTGTTGGGTTTAGGCTTTATTTGCTGGTCTTTCTCCAGCTCCTTTAGGTGTAGGGTTAGGTTGTATATTTGAGACCTTTCTTGTTTCTTGAGAAAGCCTTGTATTGCTATATACTTTCTTTTTGGATTGCCTTTGCTGCCTGCCAAAGATTTTGAACAGTTGTGTTTTCATTTTTATTTGTTTCCCTGAATTTTTTAAATTCTTCTTTAATTTCCTGGTTGACCCATTCATACTTCAGTTGGATGCTCTTTAGCCTCCATGTATTTGACTTCTTTCTGACTTTCCTCTTGTGATTTCGTTCTAGTTTCAAAGCACTGTGGTCAGAAAATATGCACTGAATGATCCTAATCATTTGGTACTGGTTGAGACCTCATTTGTGACCCTAGATGTGATCTAATCGGAGAATGTTCCATGGGCTCTAGAGAAGAATCTGTATTCTTTTGCTTTGGAATAGAATGTTCTGAGTATACCTGTGAAGTCCATTTGGTCTAGTGTGTCATTTTTAGTCTTTATTTCTTTGTTGTTCTTTTGCTTAGATGATCTGTCCATTTCAGTTAGGGGGGTGTTAAAGTCCCCTACTATTATTGTATTTTTGTCGATGTGTTTCTTTGCTTTTGCTATTAATTGGCTTATATATTTGGGTGCTCCCATGTTAGGAGCATAAATATTTACAATTGTTAGATCTTCTTGTTGGATAGACCCTTTAAGTATGATATAGTGTCCTTCCTCATCTCTTATTATAATCTTTTGTTTAAAATCTAATTTGTCTGATATAAGGACTGCCACCCCAGCTTTCTTTTGGTGTCCATTAGCATGGTAAATTGTTTTCCACCCCCTCACTTTCGATTCAAGGGTGTCTTTGGGTATAAAATGATTCTCTTACAGAGAGCATATCGATGATTCTTGTTTTTTTATCCAATCTGATAGCCTGTGTCTTTTGATTGGGGTATTTAGCCCATTTACATTCAGGGTAACTATTGAAAGATATGAATTTAGTGCCATTGTGTTGCCTGTAAGGTGACTGTTACTCTATGTTGTCTGTTTTCCTTTCTGGTCTGTGTTACTTTTAGGCTCTCTCTTTGCTTAGAGGATCCCTTTCAATATTTCTTATAGGGCTGGTTTCGTGTTTGCAAATTCCTTTAGTTTTTGTTTGTCTTGTAAACTTTTTGTCTCTCCTTCTATTTTCAATGACAGCCTAGCTGGATATAGTATTCTTGGCTGCATTTTTTTCATTTCTTGCTCTGACTATATCATGCCAGTCCTTTCTAGCCTGCCAGGTCTCTGTGGATAGGTCTGTTGCCAATCTACCATTTTCTACCATTGTAGAAAATGTAGAAAATCTACCAATTTTCTACCATTGTAGTTTACAGATCTCTTTTCCTGAGCTCCTGTCAGGATTTTCTCTTTGTCTCTGAGACTCGTAAGTTTTACTATTAAGTGTTGGGTATTGACCTATTATTATTGATTTTGAGGGGGGTTCTCTGTGCCTCCTGTATTTTGATGCCTATTTCCATCCCCAAATTAAGGAAGTTCTCCTCTATAATTTGCTCCAATATACCTTCTGCCCCTCTCTTCCTCTTCTGGGTTCCCAATTCTTCTAATATTGTTTCCTCTTTTCATGTCACTTATCTCTCGAATTCTGCCCTCGTGATCTAGTAGCTGTTTATCTCTCTTTTTCTCATCTTCTCTATTTTGCATCATATGTTCTTCTATATCACTAATTCTCTATTCTCCCTCATTTTTCCTAGCAGTTAAAGCCTCCATTTTTTTTAAAGATTTTATTTATTTATTTGAGAGAGAGAGAGTACATGAGAGGGGGGAAGGTCAGAGGGAGAAGCAGACTCCCCGCTGAGCAGGGAGTCCGATGCGGGACTCGATCCCAGGACTCCAGGATCATGACCTGAGCTGAAGGCAGTCGCTTAACCAACTGAGCCACCCAGGCGCCCAAAGCCTCCATTTTTTATTGCACCTCATTACTAGCCTTTTTCATTTCGACTTCGTTAGATTTCAGTTCCTTTATTTCTCCAGAAAGGGTTTCTGTAATGTCTTCCATGCTTTTTTCAAGGACAGCTAGTATCTGTATAATTGTCATTCTGAACTCTAGTTCTGACATCTTACTAATGTCTGTAATGAGTGGGTCCCTGGTAGTCGGTACTGCCTCTTGTTCTTTTTTGTGAGGTGATTTTTTCCATCTTGTCATTTTGTCAGAGGAGAATAGATGAATGAGAGAACAAAATTCTAACAGGTTAACAATGACCCCAGAAAAATATACAGTAAACCAATCAGAAGAGACCTGAAACCAGGGGAAAAGTAGGGGAAAGAATGAAAAAAGAAAAGGAAAGAAAGAAAAAAGAAAAAAAAGAGGTATAAAATATGATCAAATATGATCAGGCTGGTGCATATATCAGTGCCACACACTAGATTTTGGGCGTATTTTGGTCTGTTAGAAGAACATGCCTCCTAAAACTTAAAGAAAGAGAAACTTATATATGTACAAAAATAAGGGTAGATACGACGCAGGGATGGAATATGAATGTAAAGCTGAATATTATAAAAGGTTTTAGAAAAGGAATTGATAATATTAGAAGTCAGTTTTAAAAAAGAAAGAAGAGCAATTAAAAAAAAAGGAGAGAATGTGATCAAGCATGAGACTAGAACAAAGCCATAGACTAGAGATTTAGGGTATATTTTGGTCTGTTAGAAGAAACTGTATTCCAAAATTTTAATGGAGAACAACATATATATATATATATATATATACCAAAAATAAGGTTAACTACTATGAAGCAACAGAATATGACTCTAAAAATGAAAAAATAAAAAAGATTTTTAAAAAAGGGATTTATAAGATGTTGGTTGAAAATGGGGAAAAGAAAAATTTTTAAAAAAGAAAAAAAAAGAAAATTAAAAACAATTACTTTTAAAGACTAAAGAATCAGGGAGAGAAAAGCCATGAATTCTATGTGCTGTATTTCCCTAGTGCTGGCTTTCTGACTTTCTCATTGATGGTAAACTTGGTCTTGGCTGGCTGTTCTTGCTTATCTTCTGGGGGAGGGCCTGTTCCCTCAGTGGAGCAGACTTCTAAAAGTTCTGATTTTGTACTCTGCTGCTCTAACACTTGCCGGTAGCGGCTGATGATGCCTCCCTCCCTGACGTCTATCTTCCCAATATCACCTCGGATTCACGTCTTCGCACATCCTACCTTCCAGAGAGTGGTTGCTTTTCTGTTCAGAGAGTTGATGCTATTATTTTCTTCGATCTCCTGTTGAGTTCGTAGGTGCTCAGAATGGTTTGATCCCTATCTAGTTGAATTCCTGGGACCAGACAAAATTTAGGTCTCCTACTCTGCTGCCATCTTGCTCCTCCTCAATTTATCCCTTTAAATAGAATTCATCTCACTCCTGTTAAGGAGGGATAGGACGGACTCGGTAATGAGTTAAGATGTTCCTTTTTCTTTGTTTTCTTCTGGTCTAAGCATCTGACGCCCTCAGGAGTCTGGAAATCGAAAATATCCTCATATCTTGTGTTTTTTGATTGGAGCATTAGCCCATTTACATTCAGAGTAACTATTGAAAAATATGAATTTAGTGCCATTGTATTGCCTGTAAAGTCCCTGTTTCTGTAGATTGTCTCTGTTTCTTTCTGGTCTGTGTCACTTTTTGGGTTTCTCTTTGCTTACTGGATCCCCCTTAATATTTCTTGCAGGACTGGCGTGGTGGTCACATAGTCTTTTAGTTTCTGTCTGTCCTGGAAGCTTTATCTCTCTCCTTCCATTTTGAATGACAGCCTTGCTGGATAAAGAATTCTTGGCTGCATGATCTTGTCATTTAGTACCCTGAATAGATCACGCTAGCCCTTTCTGGCCTGCTAGGTTGGAAATGAGAGAGGCACCCCTCAATGTAATCCTGTGACCTGCTATCAAAATTTTTTCTTCCTTTTTTTTGACTTTATGCTCTGCAGACATTGAGGTCTTAGTTCCAGATGAAGGAATTACTCTAGTAGGAGATTTTTTAAAATCCCAAAGTGGAAGTTAAAACTGCTATCTGCCCACTTTGGGTTCCTCATGACTCTGAATCAAGAGGGGGAAAAGGGTGTTATCCTAGCTTCGATGAATTTTTCTAAATACTCTCAAATAAAAAACATAGTTAAAAATAATTATGGTTTTTTTGTGTGTTTTTTAAAAAAGATTTTATTTATTTTTTTAACAGAGAGAGACACAGTTAGAAAGGGAACAGAAGCAGGGGGAGTGGGAGAGGAAGATGCAGGCTTCCTGTGGAGCAGGGAGCCCAATGCGGGGCTCAATCCCAGTACCCTGGGACCATGACCTGAGCTGAAGGCAGACGCTTAATGACTGAGCCACCCAGGTGCACCTGTTTTTTTTGTTTTTTGTTCTTAAATGTTATGTTAGTCACCATACAGTACATCATTAGTTTTTCATGTAGTGTTCCATGATTCATTGTTTTCGTATAACACCCAGTGCTCCATGCAATACGTGCCCTCCTTAATACACATCACTGGGTTAACCTATCCCTCCACCCCCTTCCCTCTAAAACCCTCAGTTTGTTTCTTGGAGTCCATAGCCTCTCATGGTTTGTCTCCCCTCCGATTTCCCTCCCCTTCATTTTCCCGGTTCCTTCTCCTAATTTCCTCCATGCTATTCCTTATGTTCCACAAATAAATGAAACCATATGATAATTGACTTTCTCTGCTTGACTTGTTATGCAACCTGGACTGGATCACCAATGGAAGAACCAAGTGGCACCCGGAGATCTTGGAGGATAAGAGGTTTATTTAATGCTGGGAGGCTCAGAGGACAGTGATCTCCAAAAGTCTTATCCCTGAGCACAAAGGGGGCAATTTATACACTTCTACTCCCACATACTTGGCATGTGCGGAAAGTGGGGCAGGGAAAAGAATCCAGACTGTTGTGAGCAGGAAGCAGAGCAGGGAAAATAACCCAGAAGAGCCCTGGAAAAAGGACTGGGACTCTCTCAGTGGCTCGGTTGGCCATCTTAGGACACAGATTTTCCTTATCACTCCCCCCTTTAAACACTAGTTTAGAGGGCATCATCTTCATTTTCTAAGGGAAGATGGTGAGTAAGGAGTACCTGGAGTCTGATTTTAGCAATTTGAGTAGTGATAAACCTAGTAAGGGCATTAAGAATACAAGGACCAAATGCTACTATGAGGAGAAGCAATAGGAGGGGGCCAATGATGGGTACAAACCAAGGGAACCATTGTGAGAGGGTATCCCACCAAGTTGTCCACTGGAATGTTTCCCATCGGCGATGTACTCATTCCTGTAATTGAGTCAGAGTTTCTTGGGCCACCCCCGACTCATTAGCATAGAAACAACCTTCCTCCTGTAAGAAGAGGCAGAGCCCCCCTTGCAAGGCCTTGAGCAAGTCGAACCCGTGTCTGTTTTGAAGGACCACTGAGGCCAGTGAATCGAGTTGGCACTGCAGGGCCAAGGCAGACTGAGTGAGGGCAGAAGATCCACCATGAGTTGTTGAGTTAACCCCTGGTAGTGAATCTGAGACATCCCTATGCCAGTGGTGCCGAGGGCAACACCTGATGCAGCCAGCAGGCTCATGATAAGAGGGATGGCCTCGGGGGGAGCATCGAGGGTGGCTAGGAGGTCTCCATCTGAGTGGGGCATCTCTCCCAGGGAGGACTGAAAGATCGGGTAAGAGACTGACAAGCATGCATGACTGATCGTGCAGGGTGATGCAGATGTATACACCTGATCACAAGCCAGGAAAGTGTTGTTAAGCACACAGACCTGACTGTGGCCCATGATGGGAGAGGAAGAGTTGCCATACAGTGTTATTGGAGCCAGAAAGGGATAATTTGAGGTCCCCGGTGCTGAGATGGGAGGTGACACGGTAGATTGGTTGAGGATGACACCTAGGTATTGGACGGGACCGGGCTTTATACAGATACAGCAGTCAGAAGTTAGGGGTGGATTTGAGTGATTAAGCGCTTGGTGGGCGGCGTTAATCATACCTAACAGTTGCGCCATAGATGCTTGCTGCGTGTGGATGGGAGACCCAGAGATGCGCCAGGGCAAGTTATTTTCTGTCTGACTCTGGGGGTTGACTGTAAGGCTTGGAGTGAACATGGACTTAATCATAAATTTGGCTATGGGGTCGGTTCCCATAGAGTGATATTGGCCCAATGGGAGAATGATTCCTGTAGCCCACGATGTGGCACTGGTTTCTAAGACTGAGATGGTGAGCAGAATACAGTGATTGTTAGAGCAAGAGGATGGGGTGGCATTGCATGACAAGGAAACCTGGATGTTACTGCGCTGTTTGAGGAGTGGTGGACCATAGTTCCATTCCCGGCCAAGTCACTACCCATGACTCACATCCCCAGGCTTGTGAGAAGAACTGAGAGCAGGTGTTTGGTTGTTGAGGCACAGGGCCCCCACAGATATAGATATCTACCAACCAGTAACCTGAGTGAGGGCCATGGTGAGAATACCATCTATGAGGTTCCCAGGAGGTATCAAGAAGCTGGCATCTACCAAAATGGAGGTTAACCTTTGGTGTGTGCCCATCCAAGGTGGAAGAACTCAGTGGGGGTGTTAGTGTGGGATTGAGGGGGATAAGCTGGAAAGTCCATTTGCAAGTAATGGTGATACGAGAATTTGCCCTCTTCCCTGGTCGGGCAAGCTAGAAGCAGTGAGGAAGAACAGCACACCAGGTAGCAGAAGACCAGGACTGACTGGGGCCAGGAAATCCATGGTGAAATGCACTCAGGAGTAGACAACAGAGGGCCAGTAAAAGTGGGATCTATGACCTTAGGTAGAGGGAGCCATCGTGGCTAAACCAAAAGCAGATGAAACCCGTGGACAAGTAAGTGCAGTAATACACCCTAAAATACCCAATAAGCAATGACAATAGTAAGCCTCTGGGGGAAAGTCCTGTCAGGAGGGGCAACAGTGTAGAATCTGACTCCCAAGATGACGGAAATCATGCCGATGAGAGCCAGGGACCACGGTGAGCAGGTGTCCATCAGTCGGTGGGGTCTTGTTGAAGGTGAAGCTGGAGCGGGTTCGTGAAGTCTGGCTGGACTTTCCACTGGCATGGTTCCTTGCCTGAATGATAGCTTTCTTCACTCTGGAGTGGTGGACCCACGGGGTGACACCTGAGAACTGGAGGGCAGTAGGGGTAGCTAGAACAACAATGTGGGGTCCTGTTCACTGCGGTTTAAGGGGGGTTTTCTTCCAATCTTTGACCCAAACTGAGTCCCCTGTCTGGAAGGAGTGTACCTGAGACCCTAAGGAGATTGGGGCCCTCTCAATGGTGTACTTTTGTAATTTATTTAGGGTGGCCCCCAGACCTGAAGCTGCTCCTTTATCCCTTTATCTCCAACTTGATGCAAGTTTCCTGGAAGGCTTCCCAAGAATGGGGGAGGCTTTCCATATAGTAACTTGAATGGGGAGTAACCTGATGTCCCGGGCATTCAGTAAGCACGCCGGAGAGCTAGGGGTAGCAGATCTGGCCATGGGAGCTTAATCTCCTGACAAAACTTCACTAAGGTTCTCTTGAGGGTGCGATTCATTTGCTCTACTTTCCCTGAACTTTGGGACCGGTAAGTGGTGTGGAGTCTCCAGGTGATGTTGAGAGATTTGGCCAAGACTTGCACAATGTCTGCCACAAATGCAGGTCCATTGTCACTATGGATTATTAATGGCAGGCTGAACCAGGGCATGATCTCCCGCAAGAGGACTTTAGCTACTTCCCTGCTTTGCTCTGTCCTAGTTGGGAAGGCTTTGACCCACCCAGAGGTGTGCATACTATTACTAGGAGATATCTGAACCCCTTGCTCAGATGCACATCTGTGAAATCTACCTCTCGATCTTCGAAGGGGGTTGCTCCCATCCTCTGGACACCTGGTGGGGGCCATGGTGCATACCGAGCATTATTTTTAGCACATGTTATGCATTGTTCACTCATTGTTCAGCATAGTGCTGGCAGCTGACTGATATAGTAGTGCTTCTTGAGGAGGTCCTGTAATGCAGTTTTTTCCAGATGAGTGAGTTGGTGGTATTCCTTGACTAGATGCCCTCCAGTTGTTGTTGGAACAAAGATGCACCCTTTTGGCATCATCCACCGTCCCTTTTCAGTCAGGGTGGCTCCCTCAGCCATGGCCCATTCCTTTTCCTTTTAGTGTAACTGGGTGGAGGGATTTCTTCTGGGGGTTTTAGGGCCATAGTGAAGGAAGGGGTTCTGTCCATGTCCTCACTGGCTGCGGTCTTGGCTGCCTCATCTGCCAGACAATTTCCCCATGCTATGGTGTCCCTTACAGTGCAGGATTGCTACTTCCTTTGGAAACCAGACACTTAGAGGAGTCTCGGTATTGCCTCTTTGTTCTTGATAGCTTTTCCTGCTGCAGTTAAGAGGCCCCTTTCCTTGTAGATGGCTCCATGTATATATACAGTAGCAAAGGTGTACCGAGAGTCAGTATAGATGTTGACTCCCCTGCCTTCACCTAGGGTGAGGGCTCAGACTAAGGCATATAATTCAGCCCGCTGAGCTGACCGTCCAGCTGGTAATGCCTTAGCTTCTAGGACTTCAGTGGTTGTGGTTACAGCATAACCCACTTTCTGGGCACCCTCTTGTAGGTAACTGCTGCCATCACTGAACAGAGTGAGCCCTGATTATTTATGGCTTGATCCCGCAGATCTGGATGGCTCACACAGACTTCATCTGTCACACTCTGGTTCTCCTCTTCCATGGGGAGAAAGGATGCTGGATTTAATATCCTTACTGTTTCAAGGGTGACCCCCGGGTTTTTGCAGAGGGGCCCTTGGTATTGTACTAGCCAAGAGCTGGAAAGGAAGCAGTGTCCCTGTGCATTCATGAAGGATACAACTGCATGAGGGACCTTGATGTTAAGTTCTTGCCCCAGGGTAAGTTTGGCCACCTCCTTGATGAGTAGGACTGTGGCTGCCAGCGCCCTGAGGCATGGTGGCCATCCCGCTGCCACAGGGTCCAGCTTCTTTGACAGGTAAGCAACTGGCTGTTGCCAGGGTCCAACAGTCTGGGTGAGTACCCCAAGCATATTTTTTTTCCTTTTAATGCACAAAGAGATTGAAGGGGTTTTCTACCTCTGGTAGGCCCAGGGCTGGAGCCCGCCTGAGGGTGGTCTTTATCTTTGTGAAAGCGTCTTCTGCTTCCTCAGTCCAGGCAGGGGTTCTCGATCTGGCGCCCTTAAGAGATTATAAAGGGGTCTTGCTATTGCCAAGAACCCAGGGATCCAGATGCGGCAGACTCCTGTAGCCCCCAGGAATTCTCGTAGGTCTCTTTTTGTCTGGGGTTGTGGCAGGGAGATGATGACCCTTTTCCCCTCCCGCCCTAGTTCTCTTTTCCTGTGGGTGAGGAGGAAACCAAAGTATCGGACCTGTTGTTGGTAGATTTGTGCTTTCTTCCATGAGGCTCGCTATCCCGAGTCTGACAGGAGGTGTAGGAGGGTCTTTGTGCCTTTTGTGCAGTCTTCTTGTGTGTCACTGGCGAGGAGGAGGTCATCCACATACTGGAGGAGGGTCCATCGTGTGACCTCTCTTGGGAAGCTGGAGAGGTCTGAGGCCAGCACTTCCCCAAAGAGGGTTTGTGAGTTTTTAAACCCCTGCGGGAGGCACGTACAAATCAGTTGCATCTGGCGCCCTGTATCAGGTTCAGACCATTCAAAGGCAAATAGTGGCTGGCTCTGGGGAGCTAAGTGGAGGCAGAAGAAGGCATCCTTCAAATCTAGGCAAGTGAACCATCTGGCTGACCCTGGGATTTGGCCAAGGAAGGTGTATGGATTTGGGACCACTGGGTGCAGAGAGATGGTCACCTTGTTGATGGTCTGCAGGACTTGAACTGGTCGGTAACCCACACCCCTCTGGCTTTTTGACTGGCAGGAGTGGGGTATTCCAGGCCAACTGGCACTCGACTACCTGCTTCTTTGAGTTTGGGCAAATGTTCTTGGATGCTGATCTTAGCTTCTTGTGGAAGAGGGTATTGCCTTTGCCTCTGAGGTTGGGCTCCTGGGATCAGTTCAATAATGATAGGGACCTGATTTGGGGCTAGTCCAGGTGGGTTGTTTTCAGCCCATACTGAAGGGAAGGCAAGTCTGAACTCCAGTAGCTGCTCGGTTGGGCCTGGGCACAGAATAGCCTCCATTCTTCTTCCCTTGGTGTGGTAATTGCTAGTATTAGAGACCCCGTCTCCTCTTGCCTCGGCTTCAATCAGAGGCTAGTGTGTCCAGTGGGCTCAAAGGTTATCTGAGCCCTAAGTGTGGAGACTATGTCTCAGCCCAGGAGAGGGATGGGGCAATCAGGCAGATAAAGGAATTCGTGTTGGACCTTGTGGCCCCTGAGTTCACACTGGTGAGCCTGGCAAAAGGGCTGTTGTATCGCCTGAGTCCCGGTGGCCCCGAGGATGGTCACAGCCCTTTTGCTGAAAGGTGCCACTGGGGAGGTGACAACAGAGTGCTCGGCCCCAGTATCAACCATAAAATCACTGGTTGGCCCCCCACCTTCATTCTGACCATGGGCTCATGGGGGCGAAGAAGGAAAGAGCCTGGTCCTCCCTCAGTCTGAATCCATTCCCACAAGGCCTATGAGGTCCTCCTCTTGGGGTTCTTCCTTGTAGGGGCTGGGCTTTTGAGCCTTTCCCCAGTTGGGACATTCGTTTTTCCAATGTCCTTTCTCTTTACAGTAGGCACATTGATCCCTTGCCAAGGGGTTTTGGGCTTCCCCCCTCTCAATGGCTGGGGTCTCCCCATCTTTGTGTTTTCCTTTTCTTTTAGGGCAGCGGCAAGGAGGCTGACTTTCTTTTTCATCTTTTTGTTGGCTTCCCATTTGCCTGTGACCTCCCTGTTCGTGTAGACTTTATTGGCAATCTCTATTAGTTGGGGGATGTTCATCCCAGCAAAACCCCCTAGTTTCTGAAGTTTTAAATTTTTTTTAAAGATTATTTATTTATTTATTTATTTATTTATTTATTTATTTATTTGACAGAGAGAGAGAGAGAGAGAAGACAAGAAGACAGAGTAGCGGGCAGGGGGAGAGGGAGAAACAGGCCTCCTGCTGAGCAGGGAGCCCGATGCGGGGCTCAATCCCAGGACCCTGGGATCATGACCTGAGCTGAAGGCAAACGTTCAACAGACTGACCCACCCAGGTGCCCCCTGAAGTTTTTTCTTTCTTTTTTTTAAAGCTTTTATTTATTTATTTGAAAGAGAGAGAATGAGAGATAGAGAGCATGAGAGGGAAGAGGGTCAGAGGGAGAAGCAGACTCCCTGCTGAGCAGGGAGCCCGATGCGGGACTCGATCCCGGGACTCCAGGATCATGACCTGAGCCGAAGGCAGTCGCTTAACCAACTGAGCCACCCAGGCGCCCTGAAGTTTTTTCTGATGTCTGGGGTGGCCTGAGCCATGAAGGAGGTATTTACCATCTGTTGGCTTTCCTGTGCCTTGGGGTCAAATGGAGTATATATCCTGTAGGCTTCATAGTCTTTCATAGTAGTCCCCAGAGGACTCCCCTGGTTGCTGAGTGACAGAGGATACCTTAGTCATGTCCATGGGTTTCTTAGGTCCTGCCCAGATTCCTCAGAGGAGGGTCTCCTGGTACCAGCGGATATGCGCCTGTCCCTCAGTTGTGGTGAAGTCCATGCTGGGTGTTCTTCAGGTGTGGTCGTATTAGCTCAGGCAGCAGGGTCGATGATTCCTGCTGGTGCATGCTCTTCCAGGTACTGCTGTGCACCTTTCATTATTCTCCTTTCCTCTGTGTTAAACAGGGTGCAGAGTAACTGTTGGCAGTCTTCCCAGGTTGGCCGATGAGTCTGGAAGAGGGATTCTATGATGCCTACCATAGCCTGTGGTTTCTCAGAGTAGGATGGGGTGTTATCTTTCCAGTTGAGGAGGCCAGTGGTGGAGAAGGGCTGATAAGGGCCTGGTTGGACCGTCCCGTCTTCATTGTGCCTCTCAGGTTCCCATGTTTCTTGTACCGGCATTTGGAGGGTGCTTGCACCCAGCCTGGGGCACAGCCTGTCTCCTGGTCCGAGAGAAAGTGGATATTTTGGGCCTGGGGGCGCTGGTGGATCCTCTGGGCCTGGGGGGCGCTTGTGAAACTGATGGCGGTGGAATGTCTGGAGCTGAAGGGCCAGGTGTAGATGGTCATAGGGGTACGGACTGTGGGGACAGGGTCGGTTTGTCCTCGGGATCTCTGGCTAGGATTTGTGGAGACTGGGGCTTTTGCTGATTTTCTTTAGGTCTCTTGGATGATGTGATTAAGACCCTGACCTGTCCATGCCTATTGCAAGTGAATCGCACCCAGGGGGGAAGGGTCTCAGCAATTCCTAGCCAGGAGTCAATGTACAGAAATTGGTCAGGGTGTCTTGTTCTCCTGTTATGACTCACCATACTCGACGAATCATTGGGACATCCAATGTCCCTTCTGAAGGCCACCTGACGTCAAAGGTGGGCCATTCCAATTCACATAGGGTTCTCAACTTGCCAGGGTTCTTCCTGACTCCATAGTCTCCCAAAAACCCCTCCTTGAAATTTTTGATCATGGTCTCTAGAACCGTTGGTTTACTCTGCCCTGACCTCATGTTAATGCCCCCCCGCCATGTATGGTGGCACAGAGACAGACAAAGGGGGGGGGTGCCTCCTGAGATGAGGAGACCAATCAGATGCCCATCTGGCCGTGTTCTGAAGGAGCTTAGGTGATGCTTAGCCATAGGAGTCTCAGTGTTGTGACTCACAATCGGAAACTCTTCTCATGCTGCCATAGACTCTATGCCGTTTACCACAGAATTGCAAATGGGCCCACTCAGACTCCGTAGTCTTCTGGGGACCTTAAGGGTCCCTTCTCGTGGAGTCACAGAATCAGTCCGCTTGAGCAAGCCAGGTCAGACTGCACATTCACTCACACATTCACACTCCAGAAGTTATTACATTCCCTCCCTGGGAATCCCTACCTGTGAGACCTCTAAGAGGTGTCTGGGAGGTGATCAGGCTCCCCTTCCACCTCAGTGGGGTGGGCTTGTTTGGGTCCTGGGGCCCTAGGCCTTACCAGAATCTGATGTTGGGACCAGGTCCTCACCTGTCAAGTCTCCTTGAGTCTTGCGGGAACAGCAGAGTGGGGCTGGCCTGAGTCGACCGGGGTGGGACACAGCCAAAAATAAGGCAGGGAGCATCTTCTCTGTTATGATCCCTCATTCCATCAGCACCCTGCTGTTGCCCCATACTGGTGGCAACAATGGGCCAGCGTGGTTTGGTTTCCCAGTCAGGCAACCAAATGTTATGGAACCTGGACTGGATCGCCCAGTGGAAGAACAAAGGGACACCTGGAGAACTTAACGCCAGTGAGCTCAGAGGAGAGTGATCTCCAAAAGTCTGAGCCCCAAGCACAAACAAATGGGGCAATTTATACACTTCTACTTCTGCATACTTGGCACTTTTGGCACGTGCGTGAAGCAGGGCAGGGAGAAAAACCCAGACTGGTGCACACGGGGAGCAGAGCAGGAAGAACTGGAAGAGCTCTGGGGCAAGGACTGGGACTCTCTCGCTGGCTTGGTCAGCCATCTTAGGACACAGATTTTCCTTATCATACTTATTTCACATAGCATACAAAGTACTTAAAGCAAAAAAAAAATTGCTCAGAAATATTGTAATAGGGGAAAATATCTCAACGTAAATCCTTATTCAATTCTGAATATAGTATAGGCAAGTGAGAATTTATAACCAAGGATCTTGGTGGAGATCAGTGGATGTAATAATACTAAACTGAAATATTATAGGTAGGGTGTTTTCTTGATGAAGGGGGCCAGACTCTCAGACACCACCTAGTGAATAGCAGAGAAAGAGAAACTTATTAGATATTGAGAGTTATCAGATGTGAACAACAAGAGAAACTTACTAAATGGGCTTAGCAGCATTCTTGGGATGGATTTTATAAAGAAGTGCACAGATTGACCTGATAGAACATTCGTAGCTTGACTAAACTTTTGCAAATAATTTTTTTAATCCCTCTGCTTTTTCAAAAAAAGAAGAGATTTATCTTTCTTTTGATTAGTATAAACCCATTTTTGGTCAACTATCTTTTGTTCATTAAGAACTGGCTGAATCATCTGTTGAGATTGGGTAGTAGGGGGTATTTGCTGGATGGTGCTAGCTGTCAGGAATTTAATGAGGGGAAGTTTCCATCAAAGTAAAAGAAAAACAATTAATGTTAAAACAGTACATACAGGCCAGAGAGGCGGTCCTGAATGGTGGAGGGGTAGGAGAACTTAATTTTGTCTGGTCACAGGAATTCAGTTAGATATCTATCTAATCGTTCTGAATACCTGTGAACTTAACTGGAGATTGAAGAAAAAAAATAGCTGCAACACTATGAATAGAAAAGTGACCACTTTCTGCAAGGTAAGAGGTGCAGAGAAGTGAATCTGGGGCAATATATGGGAAGATAGAGCATGGGGGGAGGGAGCCTCCATCAGCCGGCTACCAGCAAATGATATAACAGTGGAGCACAAAATCAGAACTTTTAGAAGTCTGCTCCAGTGAGGGATGCCACTCAGGCAGCTGAGCGGGGGGTAGAACTCTTGTTGGGAGAGTGTGGTCTCATGATCCTTCAGGTCACAGGAAGACAAAGGGTGCCTGAGTGCTGCAGAGCTCCCAGGCATTGGAACAGGGAAGCCAGCTGCAAAGAGTGAGCCCAAGAGTGGGTTCTCAGCTGGGGGTTGCCATAAACCTCTGATTTGTAGCAACAAACACCGGAACCTGCAAGACCCACCCCCCTTACTCCATGTGGAGGAGTGCCACAAGAGCATGCTACAGGGGTCTGCAGTGTTTGAAGACTCAAAATGAGGTCATGTGCCTGAGATAGGAATGCTCAGTCACAGGCCAGATGAACATGGAGTGCAGCCAGAGACCAGGGAGACAGAAGTGATTGACTGCTTTTCTCTGAGTGTTCACTGAGGAATGGAGCTCCAAGCTTTTAGCTCCAGGGCTGGGGATTGGGAGGCCGCCATTTTCATTCTCATCCTCTAAAGCTGGGTGGAAAGCCTTCAGGGAACAAAAGTCACACAGAGAAAACCTGAGCAGATTACTTAGCCTGGCCCCTGGCAAGGGCAGTACAATTCCCCCTGGGGCAAAGACACTTGAGAAGCAATGCAACAGGCCCCTCCCCCAGAAGATCAGCAAGAATATCCAGTCAAGACCAAGTTTGCCGATCAATGAGAACAGCAGAACTCCAAGGCTAAGGGAATGTAGCACATAGAATTCATGGCTTCCCCCCCCGCCACGATTCTTGAATCTTTCAACTTTAAACTTTTAAAAACTTTTTTCTTTACTTTTCAACCAATTTCTTATCAACTCTTTTTTAAAATCATTGTAATTTTCTTTTCTACACTTGAACCCTATTCCTTCATTGTATTTAATCTTATTTTTGTATATATATGTGTTTTCCTTTCTTTACAATCGTGGGATACAATTTCTTCTAACAGACCAAAATACACCGAAAATCTGGTGTATGGCCTTGTTCTATTCACCTGTCTGATCATATTCTCTCTCTCTTTTTTTTTTCTTGTTTCTTCCTTTTTTGGGGGGGGATTTTTTTGTTGTTGTTGTTAAAGTCTTTTTTAATTTTAATCTTTACAGTTACATTCTAGCCTTTCAATATATTAATTTTATTTTTGTATATATAGGGTGTTTTTTTATTTACAATTTTGAGATGTAGTTTTGATATGGGAGAGCTAGGTTCTTGTCTCAAGGAGTTGAAGAATGAATCTCACAGACAAAAGAGAGTGAGTAAAACAATAGAAGTTTATTAAGTGAAGGTACAGAAAAAGTTCTCAAGAGTGAGAGGTCCTGACAGAGTTGTTAATGAGGGCCTTTAGGATTGGTCTTTAATAGAAAGCAGGGAACTTAAATCCTTTTAACAGTTCTACTGACATCACCATTGAGCAAGGACTAAAGAGAACACCTCCAGTGGCTTACTTTCTTTCTTTTTTTTTAAATTTTTTATTGTTATGTTATTCACCATATATTACATCATTAGTTTTTGGTGCAGTGTTCCATGATTCATTGTTTGTTCATAACACCCAGTGCTCCATGCAGAACGTGCCCTCCTCAATACCCATCACCAGGATAACCCATCCCCCTCCCCCCTCCCCTCTAGAACCCTCAGTTTGTTTTTCAGAGTCCATCATCTCTCATGGTTCGTCTCCCCCTCTGACATACTCCCCTTTTCTTCCTCTCCTGTTATCTTCTTCTTTTTCTTTTTTCTTAAAATATGTTGCGTTATTTGTTTCAGAAGTACAGATCTGTGATTCAACAGTCTTGCACAATTCACAGCGCTCACCGTAGCACATACCCTCCCCAAAGTCTATCACCCAGCCACCCCATCCCTCCCACCCCCAACCACTCCAGTAACACTCAGTTTGTTTCCTGAGATTAAGAATTCCTCATATCAGTGAGGTCATGTGATACATGTCTTTCTCTGATTGACTTATTTCACTCAGCATAACACCCTCCAGTTCCATCCACGTCGTTGCAAATGGCAAGATCTCATTCCTTTTGATGGCTGCATAATATTCCATTGTGTATATATACCACTTCTTCTTTATCCATTCATCTGTCGATGG
>NW_027397109.1:10984617-11042387 GCF_003265705.2 Callorhinus ursinus | reverse complement strand
AAAAAAAAGGAAAAAAAGGATAAAAACAAAAACAGAACAATACAAAAAAAGCAGAATGTGATCAAATATGATCAGGCTAGTGCATAGATCAGTGCCACACACTAGATTTTGGTCGTATTTTGGTCTGTTAGAAAAAAGTGCCTCCTAAAATTTTAAAGGAAGAAAGACATATATGTACAAAATAAGGGTTGATACAATGAAGGGATGGAAGATGACTGTAAGGATGAAAATTATAAAAGATTTTATAAAAGGACTTGGTAAGTTAAGTTGTTTGAAAAAAGAAAGAAGATTTAAGAAAAAGAAAAGGAAAAAGGGAGAGAATGTGATCAGGCAGGAGACTAGAACAAAGCCATACACTAGTGATTTAGGGTATATTTTGATCTGTTAGAAGAAACTGTACCCCAAAATTTTAAAGAGAGAACAACTTATATATATATGCCAAAAATAAGGGTAACTAGTATGAAGGGATAAAATATGACTCTAAAAATGAAAAATAAAAAAATGTTTTCTTTTTAAAAAAAAGGGATTGATAAGATGTTGGTTGAAAAAGGGAAAAATAAAAATAAAAAAAACAGTCAACAAAAATTAACTTTGATGAAATAATGGATCATGGTAAAAAAAAAAAAAAAAAAAGCCATGAATCTATGTGCAGTATTCCCCTAGCGCTGGAGTTCTCCCATTCTCCTTGTTCGATCAACTTGGTCTTGGCTTGCTGGCTGTTTGTGCTGATCTTCTGGGGGAGGGGCCTGTTGCTGTGGTTTCCAAATGTCTTTGCCGGAGGCGGAATTGCCCCGCCCTTGTCGGTCCGGGCTAAGGAAGCTGCTCCGGTTTGTTCTCAGGAGCTTTTGTTCCCTGCAAGCTCTCAGTACAGCTTTGGAGGACCAGGGCAGAAATGGTGGCCTCCCAATCTCCACCCGGAGGAGCTGAGACCTCGGGGCCCCGCTCCTCAGTGTGTCCCCAGAGAAAAGCAGTCACTCCCGTGTCCCCGGTCTCCGGCCGCACTCCGTGCTCACCCGGCCTGTGATCGAGCGTTGCTCTCTCTGGCACCCGACCCCGCACGGAGTCTCCAAACCCAGCAGATTCCTGCAGTGCGTTCCCGCACCGCTCCTCCCCGGGAAGGCAGGGGAGTCTCCCCGGATCTGCTGCTTGTTGGGTCCCTGCTGGGGGAGCTGTGCCCCGACAGGGCCGCAGATCACAGTTTATGGCAACCCCGAGCTGAGAGCCCGCGACTCTGCTCCGTCTCTGCAGCTGGCTTCCCCGCTCTGATACCTGGGAGCTCTGCCGCACTCAGGCACCCCCGGTCTCTCCGTGACCCCAAGGGTCCTGAGACCACACTGTCCCGGGAGGATTCCACGCCCCGCTTAGCCACTGCAGCGACGTCCCTCCACCGAGCCAACTTCTAAAAGGTCCGATTTTGTGCTCCGCGGCTCTATCACTTGCCAGAAGCGGCCGGCAGAGGCCCCTCCCCCGCCGTCTATCCTCCCGAATATCGCCTCGGATTCACTTCTCCGCACGCCCTACCTTCCAGTAAGTGGTCGCTTCTCTGTTCAGAGAGTTGTTGCTACTCTCCTGTTCGATCTCCTGTTGAGTTCGTAGGTGTTCAGAATGGTTTGATCTCTATTCAGCTGAATTCCTGAGACCAGACGAAATCTAGGTCTCCTACTCCCCAGTGGCTTACTTTCTTTTTAGGGTCTGTTTATTCCTTGTTGGTCACAGGTGATTATCAAAGACACCCAGCCCACACACCCGGGACAGGGTGGTGCTCCACCCCACACGCTTAGGGTAGGGTGGTCCAATTTGTCCCCTTATCCCTGGTTTCCCCACACCTCCACATCTTTGGGATTTCTGTGAGCCTGATCACATAGCCTCCTATCTCTCCCTACCTAAACCTGCCTGTCCCTTTACTCAGTTTCTTCTAGAAAACTGACCAAAATACACTCAGGAGAAAGTGTATTGTTCCGTTCATCTGTTTATATACCTTCCTTTTTTATTGTAGTTGGTTTTTATTTTTTTTCTTTTTTCTCTTGTATTTTGTTCTTATCTTTTAATTTCCATTTTTACAGTTACATTCTATCCTTTCACTGTATTTAATTTTATTTTTGTATATATATATCTTTTTTCTTTAAAATTTGGGGATATCATTTTCTAAAGAACAGACCAAAACTTGCAGAGAATCCAGTGTGTTGCTCTACTCTGTTCACCTGTCTGATTATATTCTCTCACTTTTTTTTTCCAGGTTTTGGGTCTCTTCTGATTTGTTTAGTGTATATTTCTCTAGGGTCATTGTTGCCATTTTAGTATTTCATTCTCCCGTTCATCTATTCTTCTGTGGGGAGAAAGGTAAGACGGAAAAACTCACCTCAAAAAAAGAGAACAAGAAGCAGTACTGACTGCCAGGGACCTAATCAGTATGGACATAAGTAGAATTTCAGAACTAGAGTTCAGAATAACAATTATAAAAATACTAGTTGGCCTTGAAAAAAGCAAAGAAGACACTAAAGAATCCCTTTCTGGAGAAATAAAAGAACTAAAATCTAACCAAGTCAAAATCAAAAAGGCTATTAATGAGATGCAATAAAAAATGGAGGCTCTAACTGCTAGGATAAATGAAGTAGAAGAGAGAATTAGTGATATAGAAGATCAAACAATGGAGAATAAAGAAGCTGAGAAAAAGAGAGATAAACAACTACTGGATCACGAGGGAATATTCGAGACATAAGTGATACCACAAAGTGAAACAATATTAGAATAATTGGGATCCCAGAAGAAGAGGAAAGACAGATAGGGGCAGAAGGTATATAGAAGCAAATTATAGCAGGGAACCTCCCTAATCTGGGGAAGGAAACACATCAAAACCCAGGAGGCACAGAGAACCCCCTCAAAATCAATAAAAATAGGTCAACACCCCATTATAGAATAGTGAAACTTGTAAATCTCAGAGACAAAGTGAAAATCCTGAAAGCAGTTCGGGACAAGAGGTCTATAACTTATAAGGGTAGAAACATTAAATTGGCAGAGACCTGGAAGGCCAGAAAGGACTGGCATGATATATTCAGGGTGCTAAATGAGAGAAAATGCAGCCAAGAATACTTTTTCCAGCTAGGATATCATTCAAAATAGAAAGACTGATAACAAGCATCCAGAACAAACAGAAACATAAAGAATTTGTGATCACCAATCCAGACCCATAGGAAATATTAAAAGGGATCATCTAAGCAAAGAGAGAGCTAAAGGTAACATAGACTAGAAAGGAACAGAGACAATATACAGAAACAGTGACTTTACAGGTAATACAATGGAATTAAATTCATATCATTCAATAGTTACTCTGAATGTAAGTGGGCTAAATGCCCCAATCAAAAGACACAGGGTATCAGATTGGATAAAAAAGCCAGATCCATTGATATGCTGTCTGAAAGAGACTCATTTTAGACACAAAAACACCTCTAGATTGAAAGTGAGGGGGTGAAAAACCATTTATCATGCAAATGGATATCAAAAGAAAGTTGGGGTGGCAATCCTTATATCAGACAAATTAGATTTTAAAACAATGCTGTAATAGGAGATGAGAAAGGACACTATATCATACTTAAAATCTATCCAACAAGAAGATCTAACAATTGTAAATATTTATGCCCCTACCATGGGAGCAGCCAAATATATATCCAATTAATTAACAAAATCAGAGAAACACATCTATAATAAGACAATAATAGTAGGGGACTTTAACACCTCCATCACTGAAATGGACAGATCATCTAAGCAGAAGATCAACAAGGAAATAAGGGCTTTGAATGACACACTGGACAAGATGGACTTCACAGATATACTGAGAACATCACATCCTAAAGCAGAGAATACACATTCTTCTCTAGGGCATATGGAACATTCTCCAGAATAGATCACATCCTGGGTCACAAATCAGGTGTCCACCAGTACCAAAATATTGGAATCATCCCCTGAATATTTTCAGACCACAGTGCTTTGAAAGTGAAACTCATTCAGAAGAAGAAATTTGGATAGAACTCAAATACATGGAAGCTAAAGAGCATCTTACTAAAGAATGAATGGGTCAACCAGAAAATTAAAGAATAATTAGAAAATTCATGCAAACAAATGAAAATGAAAACACAACTGTTCAAAATGTTTGGGATGAAGTAAAGCTGGTCTTAAGAGGGATATATGCAGCACTACAAGCCTTTCTCAGGAAACAAGAAAGGTCTCAAATACACAACCAAACCCTACACCTAAAGGAAATGGAGAAAGAACAGCAAATAAAGCCTAAACCCAACAGGAGAAGAGAAATAATAAAGATTAGAGTAGAAATCAATGAGATAGAGACCAAAAGAACAGTAGAACAGATCAATGAAACTAGGAGCACGTTGTTTGAAAGAATAAGATCGATAAACCCCTGGCCAGACTTATCAAAAAGAAAAGAGAAAAAACCTAGATAAAACCATGAATTTAAGAGGAGAGATAACAACAAACAGTGTAGAAATATAACAATTATAGGAACATATTATGAGCAGTTATATGCCAACAAATTAGGCAATCTGGAAGAAATGGATGAGGGGCACCTGGGTGGCTCAGTCATTAACTGTTTGACTTTGGCTCAGGTCGTGATCCCAAGGTCCTGGGATTAAGCCCTACATTGGGCTCCCTGCTCGGCGGGAAGCCTGCTTCTCACTCTCCCACTCCCCCTTCTTCTGTTCCTCCTCTTGCTATCTCTCTGTCAAATAAATAAATAAAATCTTTTAAAAAATGGATGTATTCCTACAGATGTATAAGCTACGAAATCTGAAGGAGGAAGAAGTATAAAACCCGATCAGACCCATAACCAGCAAGGAAATTGAAGCAGTAATCAAAAATCTCCCAACAAACAAGAGCCCAAGGCCAAATGGCTTCCCAGGGGAATTATACAAAACATTTATAGAAGAAATGATACCTATTTTTCTGAAGCTGTTTCAAAAAACTAGAAATGGAAGAAGAACTTCCAAGCTCTCTCTATGAGGCCAGCATTGCCTTGATCCCCAAACCAGACAAGACCCCACCAAAAAGGAGAATTACAAACCAATATCCCTGATGAACATGGATGCAAAAATAATCACCAAAATTGTAGCCAATAGGATCCAACAGTACATTAAAAGGATTATTCACCACAACCAAGTGGGATTTATTCCTGGACTGCAAGTGTGGTTCAACATCTGCAAATCAATCAATATGATACACTACATAAATCAAAGAAAGGATAAGAACCATATGAACCTCTCAACAGATGCAGAGAAAGCATTTGACAAAGTATAGCATCCTTTTTTTAAAAAAAAAAGATTTTATTTATTTATTTAACAGAGAGACAGTGAGAGAAGGAACACAAGCAGGGGGAGAGGAATAAGGAGAAGCAGGTTTCCCGTGGAGCAGGAAGCCCGATATAGCATCCTTTTTTCATTAAAATTCTTCACAGTGTAGGGATTGAGGGGACATACCTCAATGTTATAAAAGCCAAATATGGAAGATCCACAGTGAATATCATTATCAATGGGGAAAAACTGAGAGCTTTTCCTCTAAAGTCAGGAACAAAACAGGGATATCAACTCTCTCTGCTGTTATTCAACATAGTACTAGAAGTCCTAGCCTCAGCAATCAGACAACACAAAGAAATAAAAGTCATCCGAATCAGCAAAGAAGAAGTCAAACTCTCACTCTTCACAGATGACATTATACTCTATGTGGAAAACCCAAAACACTCCACCCCAAAATTGCTAGAACTCATAGGATTTCAGCAACGTGGGAGGATATAAAATCAATGCACAAAAATCAGTTGCGTTCCTATACATTAACAATGAGACAGAAGAAAGAGAAATTAAGGAGTCAATCCCATTTACAATTGCACCAAAAACTCTAAGATACCTAGGGATAAGCTTAACCAAAGAGCAAATGATCTATACTCAGAAAACTATAGAACGCTCATGAAAGAAATTGAGGAAGACACAAAAAGATGGAAAAATGTTCCATGTTCATGAATTGCAAGAACAAATATTGTGAAAATGTCTATGCTTCATAGAGCAATTTACATACTCAATGCAATCCCTATCGAAATACCATCAAGTTTTTTTCACAGAACTGGAAGAAATAATCCTAAAGTTTGTATGGAACCAGAAAAGATCCCAAGTATCCAAAGGAATGTTTAAAAAGAAAACCAAAGCTGAAAGCATCACGATTCCAGACTTCAAGCTATATTACAAAGCTGTAATCATCAAGACAGCATGGTACTGGCACAAAAACAGACACTTAGATAAATGGAACAGAATACAGAGCCTAGAAATGGACCCTCAACTCTATGGCCAACTAATCTTCGACAAAGCAGAAAAGAACATCCAATGGAAAAAAGACAGTCTTGTCAACAAATGGTGTTGGGAAAATTGGACAGCCACATGCAGAAGAATGAAAGTGGATCATTTACTTAGACCACACAACAAAATAGACTCAAAATGGATGAAAGACCTCAATGTGAGACAGGAATCCATCAAAATCCTTGAGGAGAACACAGTCAGCAACCTCTTCGACCTCAGCTGCAGCAACTTCTTTGTAGATATGTCTCCAAAGGAAAAAATGACCTATTTCAACTTCATTGAGATAAAAATCTTTTGCACAGCAAAGGAAACAGTTGAAAAATTCAAAAGATAATGGACAGAGGGGGAGAAGATTCTTGCAAATGACATCAGATAATGGGCTAGTATCCAAGATCTATAAAGAACTCACCAAAATCAACACCCAATGAACAAGTAATCCAATCAAGGAATGGGCAGAAGACATGAACAG
This sequence comes from Callorhinus ursinus, assembly GCF_003265705.2. NCBI lineage: Eukaryota > Metazoa > Chordata > Mammalia > Carnivora > Otariidae > Callorhinus > Callorhinus ursinus. The sequence goes on along the minus strand of NW_027397109.1, from coordinate 11,035,568 downwards.
ACATTTCTCCAAAGAAGACATCCAAATAGCTAACAGACACATGAAAAAGTGCTCCAGATCTCCTGGCATCAGGGAAATATAAATCAAATCTACAATGAGATACCACCTCAAGCCAGTCAAAATGGCTAAAATTAACAAGTCAGGAAACGACAGTTGTTGGTGAGGATGTAGGGAAAGGGGAACACTCCTACACTGTTAATGGGAATGCAAGCTGTTGCAACCACTCTGAAAAACAGTATGGAGTTTCCTCAAAAAGTTAAAAATAGAGCTACCCTATGACCCAGCAATTGCACTACTGGGTATTTACCTTAAAGATACAAATGTAGTGATCCAAAGGGGCACCTGCACCCCAATGTTTATAACAGCAATGTCCACAATAGTCAAGCTATGGAAAGAGCCCAGATGTCCATTGACAGATGAATGGATAAAGCAGAAGTGGTATATATATAATGAATATTACACAGCCATCAAAAAATGAAATCTTGCCATTTGCAATGACTTGGATGGAACTAGAGGGCATTATGCTAAGCAAAATAAGTCAGTCAGAGAAAGACAGTTATCATATGATCTCACTGATGTTGAATTTAAGAAACAAACGAGAGGATCATAGGAGAACAGAGGAAAATAAAACGAGATGAAACCAGAGAGGGAGACAAAGCATAAGAGACCATCATGGGAATGAACTGAGGGTTGCTGGAAGGGAGGGATGTGTAGGGATAGGGTAACTGCGTGATGGACATTAAGGAGGGCCTGTGATGTAATGAGCACAGGGTATTATATAAGTCTTATGAATCACAGGTCTGTACCTCTAAAAACCAATAATCATTATATGTTAAGTAATTGAATTTAAGTAAAAAAATATAAAAAACAGTACATGCATACATAAATACATGCATATTTAACAAAAATATACAAATGCAAAAAATACTCTAAAATTTTAGCTATGGGTCAGTAAAACTTTGTAATGTAATTTCACTGGTTTATCAATACTTCCTATTTTTATCCAATTGTGTTTCTGGAAAAAGGCAAATTAAGTTACTCTTTTACTAATATTTCTGAAAGAGAATATCAATGTTTTATTTCTTTTGTTTTAAAGATTTTATTTATTTGAGAGAGAGAGAGAGAGCATATGCAAGGAGGCAGGGCAGAGGAAGAGGGGGAGGGAGAAGAAGACTCCCCACGGAGTGCAGAGCCGAAAGTGGGGCTTGACAAGGGGCTGGATCCCAGGACCCTGAGACAATGGGCTGAGCCAAAGTCAGATGCTTAACCAAATGGACTATCTAGGCACCCTGTGAGATAAATATTTTATTATGAACTGAGAAGTAATTTGATGGAGGCTGTGGAGTAAATTTTAGGCCAGTGACTGAGGAAACAATTAGCAGCTATCTGTCTGTCTTCAAAACCTGCGTGAATGGACAAAACATCCAGTTCTGTTTCCAGATAGCTTTTTATTCTTTATTCAGAGTCAGGTGATGAATTTTGGTGGTCCTGTAGTCTCTTGAGAGCCTCTGATGGATGGTAAGGAGCCTACAGTTCAAGGGACCATAGGGAGCAGAGGGATTGAATTGGGAATGGAAAAAATTTCGCAGTGTGCATAGAAGGATCAATAATGTATGGTCACGAAGGGGGATGTAACAAAGGATTCAGAGGAAGATCCAAACCAGTGAAAGGAGGAAGCAAGAACAGCTATGATGAGAAGGGAAATATTTAAGAAACCAGTTTGGATTAGATTTTAATTTCCTCGAAGAGGACCTTGACATTTTTTAAGTAAAATCATGATCACAATAAAGGAAGTAATCAGAGTTTGTGGAGCACAATTTCAACAGGTGTTCAAGAGGGAATTTTCTATCCACTGAGAAGCTCCCATCTTCTTCTTCTTCTTTTTTTTTTAGCAAATTTTCCAAATTTATTAATTGTAATACTTCTTTTTTAAAAATTTAGATTCAATTGGAGAATGCATAGTAGTACATCATTAGTTTTTGGTATAATGTTCAATGATTCATTAGTTGCACTCCTGTCTTAACTAATGTTACTTTTATATTTATAATCAGAAAGGATGACTACCCACCATTTGCATCGACATGGGTGGAACTAGAGGAGATTGTGCTAAGTGAAATAAGTCAATCAGAGACAGACAATTATCATATGGTTTCACTCATATGTGGAACATAAGGAATAGAACAGAGGACCATAGGGGAAGGGAGGGAAAATTGGGAAGAAATCAGAGAGGGACTCTCTCATGGGAAATCAAACCATGAGAGACTCTAGAAACAAACTGAGGGTTACAGAAGGGAGGGGTGGGGGGATGGGGTAACTGGGTGATGAGTATTAAGGAGGGCATGTGTTGTGATGAGCACTGAATGTTATATATTGTTATATATATATATATGTTATATATATATATAAATGTTATATATATATATAACACTGGGTGTTATACGCAACTGAAGAATCATTGAACACTACATCAAAAACTAATGATGTACTGTATGCTAACTGAACATAATAAAAAAAAATAAAGTTGGGCTGTTAACTCAGCTTCTGGTTGCTAAGGACTCTAACCCAGCTTTTTATATACTGGTACTTTCTTTCATCTCTAACTCAACCTATGCTTACCTGATGCTATAATCCAGCTTCTCATGAACGGAAACCTATCCCTCTAACTAATTCAGCTTCTCTTTTACTAGGACTCTAACCTACTTCTGGAGTATAATAAAAATCTAAAGAAGCTGCTCCTTTCAGCTCAAGAGACTTTTGTCTGTGGCAGTGGTTTAGGAATCAGATTTACTAATGAATCCCTGATCAATCTGTCAGGAGTGGAGACAAAAATTTCAAAGAGGCACAGTTAGGATTCTGGTTGAGGAGTCTGGTGCCCAGTGATAAATCCAACCTCATTTGAGTTGGCACCATAATAAAGATAAAGCAGAACTGTGCATTAGTTAAAGCAGTAAAAAATAGATTTTATTAAGGACTATTGCAATAAGGGGGAAATGTCATTATAGAACTGTGCTGAGGGAGGTTGGTGGGGGATGGACTAAATAGGTGATGGGTATTAAGGAGGGCACTTGTTATGATGAGCACAGGGTGTTATATGTAAGTGATGAATCACTAAATTCTACTCCTGAAACCAATATTACAGTATATGTTAACTAGAATTTAAATAAAAAATTGGAAGAAAAGTGCTGATTTTTTAGATTTATTCATTTATTTGAGAGAGAAAAGGAGAGAGAGTAGAGGGAAGGGAAGAGGGAGAGAATCTTCAAGCAGACTCCCTACTGATGCAGGGCTTAGTCCCAAGACCCATGAGATCATGACCTGAACCAAAACCAAGAGTCAGACACTTAACTGACTGAGCCACTCAGGTGCTCTCAACTATGACTAATTTAAATACAGCATGGGCAGGTAGGTATTTATATCCAAGTGTCCTGTTGGTCTTAAGATGGGATACTATTAAGATGAATTGTGGAGGGCGTCTGGGTGGCTCAGTTGTTAAGCATCTGCCTTCAGCTCAGGTCATGATCCCAGGGTCCTGGGATCGAGTCCCACATTGGGCTCCCTGTTTGGGAGGAAGCCTGCTTCTCCCTCTCCCACTTCCTCTGCTTGTGTTCCCTCTCTCGCTGTGTCTCTCTCTGTCAAATAAATAAATAAAATCTTTAAAAAAAAAAAAGAAGAATCGTGGATCACTGCATCGAAAACTGGTCTTGTATGGTGACTAACATAACATAATAAAATAAAATTAAAAAATACATTAATCAGAAAAAAAGAAGAATCTGCAAGTATAAGGAAGATTCTGGTCAGATTGTTCTAAAAGGATTCTTGCTGAAGACCAATCAGGCTGATCAGACATTACCTGTGGCAAGTGGAAGATGAGAAAACTGATTAGATATTGTTGATAAACATGGAGAATGAAAGACCCTTGCTAAATTGACTTAGGGTTGTTGCTAAAGATCTTACAAGGGAGTACACAGATGGGCCTAGGAGAAGATATAGGAAACTATTTCTTTTTTAATTATTTGAGTGTAGTTTACACACAATGTTACATTAGTTTCAATATTACTCAGCCATCAGAAAGGATGAATACCCAACTTTTACATCCACATGGATGGGACTGGAGGGGATTATGCTAAGTGAAATAAGTCAAGCAGAGAAAGTCAATTATCATATGGTTTCACTTATTTGTGGAACATAAGGAATAGAATGGAGGACATTAGGAGAAGGAAGGGAAAAATGAAGGGGGGGAATTTGGAGGAGGAGACGAACCATGCAAGACTGTGGACTCTAGGAAACAAACTGAGGGTTTTAGAGGGGAGCGTGGTGGGGAGATGGGTTAGCCTGGTAATGGGTATTAAGGAGGGCACTTATTGCATGGAACACTGGGTGTTATAAAAAAACAATGAATCATGGAACACTACATCAAAAACTAATGATGTACTGTATGGTGACTAACATAACATAATAAAATAAAATAAAATAAAATTTTAAAAACTGTGCAACATAGTGATTTGATAAGTTTATACATTTTGTTTTGCTCACCACAAGTATAGTTACTGTCTGTCACTGTACAACACTATTATGGTATCATTGACTATATTCTTTATGCTGTTCCTTTTATTCCCATGATTTATTTATTTGATAACTGGAAGACCGTATCTTCCGCTACTAATTAATGTTTGGTGAAGAAAAGAATCTCCATCACTATTAAACTGAAATTGGGAAAGTACTCTACAAGGAGGTAATGAAGAATATATCTGAAATATAAAACATCCCTTAAGATTTCTCTTAGAATTTTCATGATCTAAGTAAGATTAAGATCAAAAGAAAACAACCCAATCTAAACATGACCAGTAAAGATCCAAACCCAGGAGTAAAAGTTTGAGTCACCCCCTCAGGTAAAGAACCAGGACATTGGGTTGCTGCTGAGGTGAGAAAATACAGAATAGGTAGTACTACCTAATAGGTAGTAGGTGGATATAAATCCAGGTAAGATATGTGACCAGCTACAGAAATGAGAGCTGTAATTGTCATGAGTATTTCCTCCTAAGATTGGTATGAACATGTCTGCATGTATATATAGTATATTAATCAAATTTTCTATCCTCTTATTCCCTTGCCATGTAAAATAATATGTACTGAATTTATATCATAGTATTTAAGTATTGTTAATTTTACATCATACTATTTGCTATACTACATCAATGAAAAAAGTAAACATCATCTAAGGACTTTACCACCTTTTCTGGGGAAAAGGATAGTGTGATTTTGACTGTATGCATTGTATGTATCATGTTAGGCAGAATTATGACTTTATCATTGTTTTTATTTAAAATTAAGTATGGTTTAAGGTGATGTGCATAGAAGTGAGGTTGACAAAGGGTAGACTTGTGGTGGTTAATATTGTTAACTTGATTAGGCTAAGTGAAGCTCAATTAACTGGTGAAACATTATTTCTGGCTGTCTTTAAGGGTGTGTTTGGAAGGTATTAGAATTTGATTCAGTAGACTCAGTGAAGAGATTTACCCTTACGATTGTGGATAGGCATCTATCTCCTATTTGTTCTGTTTTTTTAATGTTAATATAGATTTTGGTACAAAGAGTGGGTTTTTTTTTTTGTTCTTCCTTTTTGCTCTTACTTTTTAATTTTATTTGTTTTTAGAGAGAGAGTGCATGCACACAAGTGGGGGAGGGGCAGAAGGTGAGAGAGAAAGAATCTTAAGCAGGCTCCATGCTCAGTGAGGAGCCCGATGCAGGGCTAGATCTCACAGCCCTGAGATCATGACCTGAGCCAAAATCAAGAGTTGAACTCTTAACCAACTGAGCCACCCAGGCACCCCCCTCCCCTAGAATTGTTCTTGAGGAAGAATTTTAAGGATGAGTTTTCTATTTATTTATTTTTTATTGTTATGTTAATCACCATATATCACATCATTAGTTTTTGATGTAGTGTTCCATGATTCATTGTTTGTGCATAACCCCCAGTGCTCCATGCAGAAGGATGAGTTTTCTAAATTGGTTTTGGAGTTTCTGGAGTTTGCTATCTTATGTAAATAGATTTAAAGATGATAATGGCTCTATTTCTACTGCATAATCTAGTGGTTCTCTTTGGATTTGGGTTGCAACAAAGCGCCCCCTTTGGGTATGTTACTCTAGTCCATTTATCCAGTGACCAAAAAAAACTTCTAGGTTTGACTGATATCCAGAACAAGAGAACCCTCTGCAAACAGTTCCAGCCTGCTGTGCAAGCTCTTCCAATTTTGTCATACATTTCAGCAGACACAATCATTTTGGAAGTTTTATTGGCAAATATAGAGATGTTGTAGTTTGTTAGCCCCTACAGGTGTATCACAAAGAAAACTTTTAGGATTTTGGAGCAAAGCCTGCCTTCATCCAGAGATATTTACTCTACTTATGAGAAACAACTCTTGGCCTGTTAGTGGGCATAGCAGAAAGTGGATGTTTGACCATGGGTCACATAGCTACCATATGACCAGAGTTGTCCATCATAAACTGGATGTTATATTACTCACCAAATCATAAATTAGGGAAGCTCATGAAATACTGCATTATGAAATAAGAGTCGCATATATGCCTTGAAGGCACAGGCAATTACATGGCCCAAATGCCCATAGTTCTCAATAATGGTGCACTGCCTTCTTTCTCTCAACTAACATCTAAGGAATCATGGAGAAATTTCTTTAATCAGTTGATGAAGGATTAAAAGATGCAGGCCTGGATCATATGTATACCTGTAAATACCACCCAAATGTGGAGCTCTGCATTACTATATCCCATATCTCAGATATCTCTGTTGAAGAGTAGTGAGTGAAAATTATTCCAATGGCAGAACCTTGAACAGTGTACTTGAACATTCTCTTTGTAAGGACAAATGTCCAGTATGATTATATACAGGTTGTAGCTAATGGAATGGCTCGGTGATCAAGGACTTGATAGAAACATGACTGGAAAATTGGTGCAAAATTTGGAGAAGGTGTATGTGGATAAACCGTTCTCAAAAAGCCAATATCATGAACGCATTTTTGTCCTGTGTAAATCCACACCAAAATGTGGACACATTAGAGTCAGATTTCAATAATCAAATGGATTGAACCTGCAGATACCAGTTAGGCCCTTTCCCCATCTACTCTGGTTATTAAAAATGGGCTCATGAACAAAGTGGCCATAGTGGCAGAGGTGGAGAATACTATTGTAATCAAAAGCATTGACTTCCAGTCACCAAGGATAAGTGCCCAATTTTCCAGCAACAGACAGCAACACTAAGTTCCTTATATGACACCTTTCCCTGAGGAAAACTAGCTGGTGGCAGATTGACTGCATTGGACAGCTTCTATCATGGAAAGGATAGAATTTTTCCTTACCAGAATACACTGGGTATGGATTTGCTTTCCCTGCATGCAAAGCTTCAACCAATGCTATCACCTGTGTTCTTACAGAATGCACTATCTTGTTTCAGATCAAGAAACTTCCTTCTCAGAAGAAAAGTGTTGCAGTGGGCCATGCTCATGGAATTCATTTACCATGTTCCAAGCCATTCTGAAGCAGCTGGATTGATAGAATAATAGAAAATCCTTTTGAAGACTCTTAGAGAGCCAGTAAAGTGGCAATACATTGTGGAGCTGTGACAAGGTTCTCTAGGTGTGTATTCTCTGAGTCAACTTGATTTGCTGCTTTTTCTTTTATATCAAGAATTCAGTGCCATAATATTTTCATTACTACAGCTTTGAAATATAACTTGAAGTCTGGAATAGTGATGCTTCCAGGTATGCTTTTCTTTTTCAAGAGTGCTTTGGTTTTTCATAGGCTTTTGTGATTCCATACAAGTTTTAGAATTCTTTGTTCTGGTTCTGTGGAAAATGTTGTCGATATATTGATAAAGATTGCATTAAATGTATAGATTGCTGTGGGTACTATAGATATTTAAACGATATATTTCTTCTAATCCATGAGCATGGAATGTCTTTCCATAACTTTGTGCCCTCTTCAACTTCTTCATTAGTGTTTTATACTTTCCAGGGTACACCTCTTCAGAGTTTCACCTAGATTTATTCTTGGTATCTTATTGGTTTGGGTGCAATTGAAAATGGAATTGATTCCTTAATTTCTCTTTCTGTTGCTTCACTATTGGTGTACATGGATTGTGTATCCTGTGACTTGACTGAATTCATTGGTCAGTTCTAGCAGTTTTTTCATGTAGTCTTTTGGGTTTTCTATACATAGTATCATGTCATCTGCAAATAGTGAAATTTTTACTTCCTTATTGATCTGGGTTCCTTTTATTTCTTTTTGTTTTCTGATTGCTGTGGCTAGGAGTTTCAGTACTATATTGAATAAAAGTAGTGATGTAGTGATCCACGCTTCATTGTTTTGATATAACACCCAGTGCTCCATGCAGTACATGCCCTCCTTAATACCCATCACTGGGCTAACCCATTCCCCCACCCCCTCCCTTCTAAAACCCTCGGTTTGTTTCTCAGAGTCCATAGTCTCTCATGGTTCATCTCTCAATCCGATTCCCCCCCTTCATTTTTCCCTTCCTTCTCCTAATGTCCTCCATGCTATTCCTTATGTTCCACAAATAAGTGAAACCATAGGATAATTGACTTTCTCTGCTTGACTTATTTCACTCAGAATAATCTCCTCCAGTCCCATCCATTTTGATGTAAAAGTTGGGTATTCGTCTTTTCTGATGGCTGAGTAATATTCCATTGTATATATGGACCACATCTTCTCTATCCATTCATCTGTTGAAGGGCATCTCGGCTCTTTCCACAGTTTGGCTATTGCGGACATTGTTGCTAAGAACACTGGGGTGCATATGGCCCTCCTTTTCACTACATCTGTGTCTGTGCCATAAATACTAAGAAGTGCAATAGCTGGTCATAGGGTAGCTCTATTTTTAAATTTTGAGGCACGTCCACACTGTTTTCCAAAGTGGCTGTACCAACTTGCATTTCCATCAACAGTGTAAGAGGGTTCCCCTTTCTCCACAACCTCTCCAACATTTGTTGTTTCTTTCCCTGTCCATTTTTTGCCATTCTAACTGGTGTAAGGTGGTATCTCAATGTGGTTTTGATTTGAATTCGGTTTCTTAATTGATGCAGAAAAAGCATTTGACTAAATACAGCATCCTTTCCTGATTAAAACTCTTCAGAGTATAGGGATAGAGGAAACATTCCTCAAGTTCATAAAATCCATCTATGAAAAACCCACAGCGAATATCATCCTCAATGGGGAAAACCTGAGAGCCTTTCCCTTAAGATCAGGAACACGTCAAGGATGCCCACTCTTGCCACTGTTGTTCAACATAGTACTAGAAGTCTAGCCACAGCAATCAAACAACAAAAAGAAATAAAAGGTATTCAAATTGACAAAGAAGAAATCAAACTCTCTCTTTTCACAGATGACATGATACTTTATGTAGGAAACCCAAAGGACTCCATCCCCAAAATTACTAGAACTCATACAGCAATTCAGTAATGTGGCAAGATACAAAATCAATGCACAGAAATCACTTGCTTTCTTATACACTAACAATGCAACTGTAGAAAGAGAAATTAGAGAAACGATTCCATTTACAATAGCACCAAAACCCGTAAGATACCTCGGAATAAACCTAACCAAAGAACTGAAGGATCTATACACTAGGAACTACAGAACACTTATGAAAGAAACTGAAGACACAAAAAGATGGAAAAACATCCCCTGTTCATGGATCAGAAGAATAAACATTGTTAATATGTCTATGCTACCCAGAGCAATCTATACCTGTAATGCCATCCCGATCAAAATTCCAACCACATTTTTTAAAGTGCTGGAACAAACAATCTTAAAATTTGTATGGAATCAGAAAAGACTCTGAATTGCCAAGGGACAGTTGAAAAAGAAAAACAAATCTGGGGACATCACGTTGCCCGATTTCGAGCTATATTACAAAGCAGTGATCACCAAGACAACATGGTACTATCACAAAAACAGACATGCAGACCAGTGGAACAGAATAGAGAGCCCAGATATGGACCCTCAACTCTATGGTCAAATAATCTTTGACAAAGCAGGAAAAAACATGCAATGGAAAAAAGACAGTCTCTTCAATAATTGGTGCTGGGAAATTTGGACAGCCACATGCAGAAGAATGAAACCTGACCATTCTCTAACACCCTACACAAAGGTAAACTCAAAATGGATGAAAAACCTCAATGTGAGACAGGAATCCATCAAAATCCTAGAGGAGAACATAAGCAATAACCTCTGACATCCACCACAGCAACTTCTTTCAAGATACATCTCCAAAGTTTAGGGAAACAAAAACAAAAATGAACTTTTGGGACTTCATCAAAGTCTTGCACAAAACCTTGTGCACAACAAAGGAAACAGTCAACAAAACAAGGAGGCAACCCACAGAATGGGAGAAGATATTGCAAATGACACTACAGATAAAGGGCTGGTATCCAAGATCTGTAAACAACTTCTCAAACTCAACACCCAAAAAACAAATAAGTCAAAAAATGAGCAGAAGATATGAAGAGACACTTCTCCAAAAACGAGATACAAATGGCTAAGAGACACATGAAAAAATGTTCATCATCATTAGCCGTCACGGAAATTCTTTTAGTGGTATCTTTATCTGGTTTTGCTATCTGGTAATTCTGGCCTCATAGAATGAATTGGAAGTTTTCCTTCCTTTTCTATTTTTTTTAATAGTTTGAGAAGAATGGGCATTAACTCTTTAAATGTTTGGTGGAAATCATCTGGAAGCCATCTAGTCCTGAACTTTTGTTTGCTAAGAGTGTTTGATTACTGATTCAATTTCTTTGCTGGTTATCAGTCTGTTCAAATCTTCTATTCCTTCCTGTTTCAAGTTTCAACCATTTCTTCTAGGTTGTCCAATATGTTAGCAAATAGTGTCTCACTCTCTTGAAATCATTTGTACTCTGTGCTGTTGGTTGTTATTTCTCCTCTTTCATTTGTAATTTTATTTATTTGAGTCTTTTCTCTTCTTGATAAGTCTGGGTAGAGATTTACAAATGTTATTGATTTTTATTGAAGAACCAGCTCCTGGTCTCCTTGATCTGCTGTAAATTTTTTAAAATTTTCTATATCATTTATTTCTGCTCTGATCTTTTTTAAATAATTTTTTATTATGTTATGTTAGTTACCATACAGTACAACATTAGTTTTTGATGTAGTGTTCCATGATTCACTGTTTGAGTATAACACCCAGTGCTCCATGCAATACGTGCCCTCCTTAATACCCATCATCAGGGCTCTAATTTTTATTATTTCCCTACTTCTGCTGGTTTTAGGTTTTGTTTATTTTTCTCTTCCTCAATCTTTTAGGTGTAAATTTTGTTTATTTAAGATTTTATTTTTGCTAGGTGTGCTCTGATCTGCTTGTGAGATGAGACCTGTCACCACTGCTACCGGAACCAAGATCCTGCAAAACTCCAAAGTCAGAAGGGGAGAAGGAAAAATGGCAGAGTATTAGGGGACCCTATTCCAACCAGTCCCCGGAATTGAGCTGGATATCTACCAGACCACTCTGAGCACCCACAAATCCAGCCTGAGATGTAAAAAGATCTGGATATCTACAAACAGAATATTGCAGGTGGTTGGTTTTGAGGTACGAAGTGGGGACCCCTGATTCTGCGGGCAGATATTGGAGGATAAACAGCAGTGGGAGGGAGCCTGTCCATGCGGATCCTACACCACTGATGAGCAAGAGCCTCATGCATTGGGGACAGGGCACAGACTTACAGACTGGTAGCAGTGGGGAAAGGACTTTAGGGCAGCCCCTGGGTGGAAACCCAGAGCAGCGGGGTTGCACTTGCGAGCTGGGAGTGGCTGGCAGTTTTAGAAGCACAAAGGGCAGAGATGTGCCCTGACCTGGAGGCAAGATTGGGAGTGCTGTGAGGGGCACACAACCCAGACCGCTGCAGTTTATAGCAGCACAGACAGAAACGGAGACAGTGTGGCCTGGAGAGCTCACTGAAGAACGGACTGCGGTCTCTCTGCTTTGAGGCAGAGGGCTGGAAATGGTCTCGTCTGCTCTGACTCTCAGAAGAGATGCAGAAAGCCTCCAGGGAAGATCACCAGAGAACAAAAGCCCCCAAAACTGATTCCCACTGAGCCCATCTCCCGCTACAAGGGGGCAGGGCAACTCCGCCCAAACAGGGTTTCCTCAGTAACAGCTCTGCAAGCCCCTCCCCCAGAAGACAGGCTGGGAAAACAAGAAGCCAGCAACCCTAAGGTCCCAAGAAAACACGTGCATCTTGCTTGGGTTCTGGTCAATAAATTGCACTCTATACATTCCCTCAACCGCCCATCAACAGAATGACTAGGAGGAGGAACCCCCAAAATAGAAAAGACTCAGAGATTATGACGTATGCCACAGATTTACAAATGGCTGCAGATATAACCAAGATGTTGGAGATAGAATTCAGGCTAGCAATTGTGATGACAATGGCTAGAATGGAGAAATTAATTACTGGCAACATAGGGTCTCTAAGGGCAGAAATGAAAGCTGAATTGGCAGAACTTAAAAATGCTATCAATGAGATCCAATCCAAGGGCAGTTAGGGGGAAGAGATTCCTTACGTATAGAGGGAGGAATATCAGAATAATGTCAAACCAATTCACAGAGACCTGGCAAGCCAGAAAGGCCTAGCAAGACACATTCAGTGTACTAAATGAGAAGAACATGCAGTCAAGAATACTTTTCCCAGCAAGGCTGTCATTTAGAATGGATGGAGAGATGCAGAGCTTCCACGACCAGCAGAAATTGAAAGAATATGTGACCACTAAGCCGGCCCTGCAAGAAATATTAAGGGGGGTTCTATAAAAGGAGAAAGACCCCAAGAGTGATATACAACAGACATTTACAGGGACAATCTCTAAAAACAACATCTTCACAGTTAACATGATGACAATTAATTCCTATCTTTCAATAATCACTCTCAATGTGAATGGCATAAATGCTCCCATAAAATGGCATAGGGTTGCAGATTGGATAAAAAGACAGGACCCATCCATATGCTGTCTACAAGAGACTCATTTTGAAACTAAAGATACATCCAGACTGAAAGTGAAGGGATGGGGATAAATCTGCCATGCCAGCGGACCCCAAAAGAAAGCTGGGGTAGCAATTCTTATATCAGACAAATTGGATTTTAAACTAAAGTCTGTAATTAGAGACACAGAAGGACACTATATCATTCTTAAAGGGTCTATCCAACAAGAAAATCTAACAATTGTAAATATCTATGCCCCAACATGGGAACAGCCATCTACATAAGCCAACTGCTAACCAAAATAAAGAGTCATATTTATAACAATACATTAATTGTAGGAGACCTCAATACTCCACTCTCAGCAATGGACAGATCATCTAAGGAGAAAATCAATAAGGAAACAAGAGCTTTGAATGATACACTGGACCAGATGGACCTCATAGATATTTACAAAACATTCCACCCTAAAACAACAGAATACTCATTCTTCTCGAGTGCACATGGAACTTTCTCCAGAATAGACCACATACTGGGTCACAAATCAGGTCTCAACTGATACCAAAAGATTGAGATTATTCCTGCATATTGTCAGACCACAATGCTTTAAAACTGGAACTCAATCACAAGAAAAAATTTGGCAGAAATTCAAACACTTGGAAGCTAAAGACCACTCTGCTCAAGAATGTTTGGGTCAACCAGGAAATCAAAGAACTTAAACAATTCATGGAAATCAATGAGAACGAAAACACATTGGCCCAAAACCTATGGGATACTGCAAAGACGGTCCTAAGGGGGAAATACATAGCCATCCAAGCCTCACTCAAAAAAAAAAAAAAAGAAAGAAAAATCCCGAATTCACCACCTAACTCTACACCTTAGAGAACTAGAGAAAAAGCAACAAACGATGCCTAAGCCACGCATTAGAAGAGAAATAATTAAAATTAGAGGAGAAATCAATGAATTAGAAACCAGAAACACAGTAGATCGATGTTCAACAAAACTAGAAGTTGGCTCTTTTAAAGAATTAGTAAGGTCGGTCAACCACTGGGCAGACTTATCCAAAAGGAAAGAGAAAGGATCCTACTTAATAAAATTATGAATGAAAGGGGAGAGATCATGACTAACACCAAGGAAATAGAAACAATTATTATAAATTATTATCAACAACTATATGCCAATAAACTGAGCCATCTGGATGAAATGAAGGCCTTCCTGGAAATCTACAATCTGCCAAGACTGAAACAGCAAGAAACTGACAACCTGAATAGGCCAATAACGAGTAACGAGATTGAAGCAGTAATCAAAAAATTCCCAAAAAAACGAGTCCAGGGCCTGATAGATTCCCTGGGGAATTCTACCAAACAGTCAAAGAAGAAATATATACATTACTATTCTACTGAAGCTGTTTCAAAAATAGAAACAGAAGGAAAACTTCTAAACTCTTTCTATGAGGCCAGCATTACCTTAATCTCCAACCCAGGCAAAGACCCCATCAAAAAGGAGAATTTCAGACCGATATCCCTGATGAATATGGATTCCAAAATTCTCAACAAAATCCTAGCTACTAGGATCCAACAATACATCAAAAGGATCATCCACCACGACCAAGTGGGATTTATCCCTGGGATGCAAGGGTGGTTCAACATTCGCAAATCAATCAATGTAATAGAACACATTAATAAGAGGAGAGAGAAGAACCATATGGTCATCTCAATTGATGCAGAAAAAGCATTTGACAAAATACAGCATCCTTTCCTGATTAAAACTCTTCAGAGTATAGGGATAGAGGGAACATTCCTCGAGTTCATAAAATCCATCTATGAAAAACCCAAAGGAATATCATTCTCAATGGGGAAAAGCTGAGAGCCTTTCCCTTAAGATCAGGAACCCGACAAGAATGCCCACTCTCGGCACTATTATTTAACATAGTACTAGAAGTCCTAGCACAGCAATCAAACAACAAAAAGAAATAAAAGGTATTCAAATTGGCAAAGAAGAAGTCAAACTCTCTCTTTTCACAGACGACATGATACTTTATGTAAAAAAAACCCAAAAGACCCCACCCCGAAATTGCTAGAACTCATAGAGCAATTCAGTAATGTGGCAGGATACAAAATCAATGCACAGAAATCACTTGCTTTCTTATACACTAACAATGCAACTGTAGAAAGAGAAATTAGAGAAACGATTCCATTTACAATAGCACCAAAACCCGTAAGATACCTCGGAATAAACCTAACCAAAGAGGTAAAGGATCTATACTCTAGGAACTACAGAACACTCATGAGAGAAATTGAAGAAGACACAAAAAGATGGAAAAATGTTCCATGCTCATGGATTGGAAGAATAAACTTTTTAAAAATATCTATGCTACCCAGGGCAATCTATACCTTCAATGCTATCCTAATTAAAATTCCAATGACATTTTTCAAAGTGCTGGAACAAACAACCCTAAAATTTGTATGGAATCAGAAAAGATCCCGGATCGCCTAGGAAATG
Organism: Callorhinus ursinus; assembly: GCF_003265705.2. NCBI lineage: Eukaryota > Metazoa > Chordata > Mammalia > Carnivora > Otariidae > Callorhinus > Callorhinus ursinus. Next base: position 11,020,047 of record NW_027397109.1, on the reverse strand, counting down.
TTGAAAAAGAAAAACAAAGCTGGAGGCATCACGTTGCCCGATTTCAAGCTATATTACAAAGCTGTGATCACCAAGACAGCATGGTACTGTCACAAAAACAGACAAATAGACCAATGGAACAGAATAGAGGACTCAGATATGGACCCTCAACTCTATGGTCAAATAATCTTCGACAAAGCAGGAAAAAACATGCAATGGAAAAAACACAATCTCTTCAATAAATGGTGCTGGTAAAATTGGACAGCCACATGCAGAAGAAGGAAACTAGACCATTATCTAACACCATTCACAAAGATAAACTCAAAATGGATGAAAGACCTCAATGTGAGACAGGAATCCATCAAAATCCTAGAGGAGAACATAGGCAGTAAACTGTTTGACATTGCTCACAGCAACTTCTTTCAAGATACATCTCCAAAAGCTAGCGAAACAAAAGCAAAAATGAACTTTCTTTCATCAAGATATAAAGCTTCTGCACAGCAAGGGAAACAGCCAACAAAACAAGGAGGCAACCCACAGAATGGGAGAAGATATTTGCAAATGACACTACAGATAAAGGGCTGGTATCCAAGATCTATAAAGAACTTCTCAAACTCAACCCCCCAAAAATAAATAATCAAGTCAAAAAGTGGGCAGAAGATATGAAAAGACACTTCTCTGAAGAAGACATACAAATGGCTAACAGACACATGAAAAAATATTCATCATCATTAGCCATCAGGGAAATTCAAATCAAAACCCCATTGAGATACCACCTTATACCAGTTAGAATGGCAAAAATGGACAGGGAAAGAAACAACAAATGTTGGAGAGGTTGTGGAGAAAGGGGAACCCTCTTACACTGTTGGTGGGAATGCAAGTTGGTACAGCCACTTTGGAAAACAGTGAGGAGGTTCCTCAAAAAAATCAAAAATAGAGCTACCCTATGTCCCAGCAATTGCACTCCTGGGTATTTACCGCAAAGACACAGATGTAGTGGAAAAAGGGCCATACGCACCCCAATGTTCATAGCAGCAATGTCCACAATAGCCAAACTGTGGAAAGAGCCGAATTGCCCTTCAACAAATGAATGGATAAAGAAGATGTGGTCCATGTATACAATGGAATATTACTCAGCCGTCAGAAAGGATGAATACCCAACTTTTATATCAGCATGGATGGGACTGGAGGAGATTATGCTATGTGAGATAAGTCAAGCAGAGAAAGTCAATTATCATATGGTTTCACTTATTTGTGGAACATAAGGAATAGCATGGAGGACATTAAGAGAAGGAAGGGAAAAATTAAGGGGGGGAGGGATTGGAGGTAGAGATGAACCATGAGAGACTATGGACTCTGAGAAACAAACAGGGTTTTAGAGGGGAAGGGTGAGGTGGTATTCGTTAGCCCAGTGATGGTTATTAAGGAGGGCACGTACTGCTTGGAGCACTGGGTGTATGCAAAAACAATGGATCGTGGATCACCACATCAAAAACTAATGATGTATTGTATGGTGACTAACATAACATAAAAAAAAAAAAAACCCTCCAGAGTCAGGAGACAAGGTCTTGGCAGAGGTTTGGGCTGGTCTCCTGGGGGAGGAGGACTGCTGTGCTGGGACTGAGGCAAGCATGACTGGTTTCACTGGACTGGAGGGAGCGGGCCTTGATGTAAGGAAATTAGGTAGTGAGTGTGGGGCCTATGCTGCTTCCCAGAGGTGGCCCTATACTTATGCTGACGGACATGGGTGGGAAATGGTACTGGCCATTTCCTTTGTTTACAGATATATCATTTTGTGAATTCTGCCTCTTTGGGACATGCTCCAAGATGAGCAAATAACCTCCCCACTGTGTGTTCCAGGTGCTCTTCAGATCACTGTCTTCATGCTGTATGTCTCTAGGCTCTTTGCCCTGCGAGCTTTCTAAAAGCAGTGCCATACTTTCTGGGTTGTACCCAGAAGCCTGCAGACTTTTAAAACTCAAGGCTTTAAGCCCCACTGGTTGCAGGAACTCACAAAATTTAACCCCTCTCACTTTCTAAGCCAATTACTACAGGGAATCATCTTCCCCATGTGCTCCTTTAACTCTAGTCTGTTTCTCACCCTTCTCTGTGACCACAGCTCCCTCCCCACCACAGTTGGCATGCTCTATTTTACTCTGTCACTACACTGCCTATTAGTTTGACTGCCTTATTCTGACAGTCTTCGGGTCATTTTCTGGGGGGCGGGGAGGATATTAAAGATGATTCAATAATTATCTAGTTGTATTTGTGGGACAAGGTGAGCCTAGGGTCCTCTTACTTTATTCCTATCTTCCTCCTAAAAGTGGAGCTGTCTTTTCAATCTGAATAGATTTAATGACATTAACTGTACTCAATTTTAGGTAGTAAACAGAGCACTGATAGTTCAGTATGTAAAGTGTTTTTAAAGATAAGCAAGTATAATATGCATTAGATACTAATATGCTTTAGATACTCCTAATCAACTATTTATAAGAACAAGGACAGATTCCAGTTTAAGATGGCAAAGTAGGAAGATCCTGAACTCACTCCCATGGACATACCAAATCTATAGCTACATTTGAACAATTTCCTCTGAAAAACAAAACAAAACAAAACAAAAAGGCTGTTTAAGCAATAGATATACATCAGGCAAACAAGAAAGCCACATTGAATTGGGTTGGAGAAGCTGAGACACAATCTCATCATAAACCCACAGTTTACGTGGTGACTTATAATCAGAAGGGAGCTTCTCTCTGAGGAATAAACTGTTTGAATCTCACATTTGGCACCCCACATTTAAGACCTGCTCCTGAGTGACAAGCCCTAAGACTGCAAAAATCTGAAAAAAAAAAAATGGCTCTTAGAGGGTCCATGCACTCATGATCATTCGGGGGCCGAGCTCAGAGACAGCTAATTGTGTTCAGACTCTGGGTGAAAGAAGCTAATTTTTCTGTATTAAAGCATTGGTCTGACACACAGGAATCCAATTTAAAACACCAAACTAAGCCTGCTGGAACATTCTCTGGGGATAGATAATCGTGGACACTATCTTCATTCTCTTCCTCTATCTTGATCTAGCTGGTGGGCACCATCTTTTTCCCCCCATGTGTGACATCTTTACACACCTCTCTGCCTCACCCTAGCTTGTGGGTACTATCTTTACTCTCTTCCTATTTTGCACTAGAATAAGAACATTCCTTTCTTTGGTGGGATGCTTTTTTTTTTTAAAAGGTTTTATTTATTTGTCAGAGAGAGAGAAAGAGCACAAGAGGAGGAGGGGTAGTGGGAGAAGCAGGCTCCCTGCTAAGCAAGGAGCCGGATGCGGGACTCGATCCCAGGACCCCAGGACCATGACCCAAGCCAAAGGCAGATGCCCAACCGACTGAGCAACCCAGGCATCTCGGTGGGACGCTATCTTTACACTTTTCCTCTACCTCACTAGAGTCAGCTGGGACCATATTCATGTTCTCCCTCTGCTGTACTCAAGTAGCTCATGACATGGAACCCTTATATACTTCTGGTGCCCTGATTTTTGCAGCTACCACTCAGGGAACACCCCTTGATTACCTGACTTTAGAGGCCAGGGAGCATGAATTCCTTCGTTGTGTGGGACTATAAAAATCAAAGAGATGGTTCTTGGCAACCTACCACCCCAGTGAACTGTGCAGACAGTATATTGGACCCCCCACCCAGGCTTTCTACAAAAAAAGTCCTATTTCCTTATCCAGAAATTTGTGCCTGAGGGGCAGACTTGCAGTTTGGCACACATCTAGTGGCCTATGAAGTGATTTTAGGGCACAGAGGCCAGTGGACACAATTTTCATGCTTTTTCCTCTCCCTCAGTTCAACTCATGGTATTTCTCAGAAGGAAGCTTATATTTCTGTCTGGCACCCTGATATTTGCAACTGTTGCCAGGGGACATCTCTATCTGGCCTGGCTCTGGTGGCCAAGAAGTCTTATTATCATGGGTCCCACAAGGATGTAACCAACATAAAAAGAAAATAGTTCTTAAACAATTACTATCCCTAGAGCACAGCAAGAGGCAACAGACCCAGGAACTTAGCCCCTCTGTAAAGGAAGCCTATTAGCTAGTCATCAAAGATCCAGCCTGAAGTACAGGCTTCTACTTAAACAAATATATAAAGGCTGACTTATCCTTTCCATAGACCCCAAAAGCCAGGTACTATTTTCTTGTTTCCATCTGCTGTACTCCAGAGCACCAGTAAGAAGAGCTCTTACAAACATCTGGTGCCCCAGATTTTACATCTGGCACCCTGGTTTTTGTGGCTGGGAATGCCCCTAGGCTGCTTGGTTTTAGTGAATAAGGGAGCTACTGTTCCTGAGTCCCACAGGACAGTAACAATTGAAGGGACATAGGGCACTGCACAGATAACAAACTAAATATGCATGCAGTCTCTGGGAAAAAAAGCCAATTTGCTTGCCCTAGAGCTTCAGCCTGAGGGACAATCTCAAGATATGACTCACACTTAGGGGCTTATCGAAATGCTTTCAGGGAATATATGGTGGAAGTTATCTTTGCCCTGTCACTCTGCCTCACTACAGCTCACCAGTATCTCCCAGAAAATAACATATACATTTGTCTGGAGCTCCATTTTCTGTGACTGATACCATGGGGACACATTCATATCACTTGGCTCTGATGGTCAGTGTGACTTACATTTGCAGTCCGTAAGACTGTATACATTTGCATACTTTAAATGCTGCTGCCTGAATTCTGGCTTCCAATCAGCCTGGATATAGGTGCTGACATGCTTACTGTGGAACACTTACAGGTTCCAAATGTTGGGAACCATTAAAATTTTTACAACCTGCTTGGACAATAACAAAGGGCTGAGACACAACCAAGATCTAGCATAAGGTTGAATGAGAAGTTTTATCTTTTTATGAGGCCGTTACTTCAGGATTGGGAGAGGTGGTAGTTTCATCTTATGCATAGAAACCAACACAGAGGGGGGAGGAGCAAGGTGGTGGAGGAGTAGGAGACCTAAATTTTGTCTGGTTCCAGGAATTCAGCTAGATAGGAATAAAACCATTCTGAACACTTACTAACTCAACAGGAGATCAAAGAAAAGAATAGCACCTCTCTGAACGAAAAACCACCACTTTATGGAAGGTAGGACGTGTGGAGAAGTGAATCTGAGGCGATATTCGGGAAGATAGACGGCGGGAAAGGGGGCCTCCATCAGCCGCTACTGGCAAGTGATAGAGCAGCAGAGCACAAAATTGGAAATTTTAGAAGTCGTGTGTCAGAGATAGAAACGCTTGGTCACAGGCCAGTTGAGCACTGAGTGTGGCCAGAGACCGGGGAGATGGGAGTGATTGACTACTTTTCTCTGGGGGCTCACTGAGGAGTGGGGCCCTGTGTTCTCAGCTCCACTGGGGCAGAGATTGGGAGACTGCCATTTTCACTCTCATCCTCCAAAGCTGTGCAGAAAGCTTTCAGGGAACAAAATCTACTGAGAACAAACCCAAGCAGACTACTTAGCCCTGCCTGGCAAGGGCGTGGCAATTCCGCCTCCGGCAAAGACATTTGAGAACCATGGCAACAGGTCCCTCCCCCAGAAGATCAGCAAGAACTGCCAGTCAAGACCAAGTTCATCAAACAAAGAGAATAGCAGAACTCCAGCACTAGGGGAATACAGCACATAGAATTCATGGCCTTTTCCCCATGATTCTTTAGTCTTTCAAAGTTAATTTTTTTAGTTTCCTTTCTTTTCTTTTTGAATTTTTCTTTTTCCCTTTTTCAACCAACATCTTATTAATCCCTTTTTTAAAAAAATGTTTTTTATTGTTCATTTTTAGAGTCATATTTTATCCCTTCATAGTAGTTAACCTTATTTTTGGTATGTGTATATATATATATATTTCTCTCTTTAAAATTTTGGGATATAGTTTCCTCTAACAGACCAAAATATACCATAAATCTCTAGTGTATATCTTTGTTCTAGTCTCCTGCCTGATCACATTCTCTTCCTTTTTTTTTTTTAAATCCTCTTCTTTTTTTTTCAACCAACTTCTTATCTTATCAATTCCTTTTATAAAATCTTTTATAACTTCCATCTTTACAGTCATATTCCATCCCTTCATCGTATTTACCCTTATTTTTGTACATATATATATATTACTTTTTCTTTCTTTATAGATTTTGGAGGCAATTTCTTCTAACAGACCATAATATGCCCAAAATCCAGTGTGTGGCACTGATCTATGCATCAGACTGCTCATATTTGATCATATTTTTTTTATCTTTTTTTTTCTTTCTTTCCCTTTCTTTTCCCCCAGTTTCAGGGCTCTTCTGATTTGTTTAGTGTATATATTTCTGGGGTCATTGTTACCCTGTTAGCATTTTGTTCTCTCATTCATCTATTCTTCTCTGGACAAAATGACAAGATGGAAAAAATCACCTCAACAAAAAGAACAAGAGGCAGTACTGACTGCCAGGGACCTAATCAATACGGATATTAGTAAGATGTTTGAACTAGAGTTCAGAATGATGATTTTAATGATACTAGCTGGGCTTGAAAAAAGCATGGAAGATATTAGAGAAACCCTATCTGGAGAAATAAAAGAACTAAAATCTAACCAAGTCGAAATGAAAAAGGCTATTAATGAGGTGCAATCCAAAATGGAGGCTCTAACTGCTAAGATAAATGAGGCAGAAGAGAGAATTAGCGATATAGAAGACCAAATGATGGAAAATAAAGAAGCTGAGAAAAAGACAGATAAACAACTACTGGATCACGAGGGCAAAATTCAAGAGATAAATGATACCATAAAATGTAACAATATTAAATAATTGGAATCCCAGAAGAAGAAGAAAGAGAGAAAGGGGCAGAAGGTATATTGGAGCAAATTATAGCAGAGAACTTCCCTAATTTGGGGAAGAAAACAGGCATCAAAATCCAGGAGGCACAGAGAACCCCTCTCAAAATCAATAAAAATAGGTCAACACCTGGACATCTAATAGTAAAACTTACGAGTCTCAGAGACAAAGAGAAAATCCTGAAAGCAGCTCTGGACAAGAGATCTGTAACCTACAATGGTAGAAACATTCGATTGGCAAGAGACCTATCCACAGAGACCTGGCAGGCCAGAAAGGACTGGAAAGTTATATTCAGAGCACTAAACGAGAATATGCAGCCAAGAATACTATAGCCAGCTAGGCTGTCATTGAAAATAGAAGGGGAGATAAAAATCATCCAGGACAAACAAAAAACAAAGGAATTTAATGGGGCATCTGGGTGGCTCAGGCAGTTATGCGGCTGCCTTCAGCTCAGGTCATGATCCCAGGGTCCATCTTCAGATGAATGGATAAAGAAGATGTGGTATATATATATATATACAATGGAATATTATGCAGCCATCCAATGGAATGAAATCTTGCCATTTGCAACGAAGTGGATGGATCTGGAAGGTATTATGCTGAGCGAAATAAGTCAATCAGAGAAAGACATGTATCATATGATCTCACTGATATGAGGAATTCTTAATCTCAGGAAACAAACTGAGGGTTGCTGGAGTGGTGGGGGTTGGGAGGGATGGGGTGGCTGGGTGATAGACATTGGCGGGGGTATGTGCTATGTTGAGCACTGTAAATTGTGTAAGACTGTTAAATCACAGACCTGTACCTCTGAAACAAATAATACATTATATGTTAAAAAAAAAAAGAAGAAGAAGAATATAGCAGGAAGGGAAAAATGAAGGGGGAGAAATCGGAGGGGGATACGAACCATGAGAGTCTATGGACTCTGAGAAACAAACTGAGGATCCTAGAGGGAAGGAGGTTGGGGGATGGGTTAGCCTGGTGATGGGTATTAAATAGAGCAGGTACTGAATGGAGCACTGGGTGTTATATGCAAGCAATGAATCATGGAACACTACATCAAAAGCTAATGATGTAATGTATGGTGATTAACATAACATAATAAAAAAAAAAAGAAACCAACACAGAGGGTCAAGCAAAATGAAGAAACAAATGAATATATTTCAAACACAAAGAATAGGCAAAATTTCAGGAAAACATAACTTAATGAAATGTAGATAAGTAATTTACCTGATTAAGAATTCAAAGTATAGGAAATAAAGATCCTCACTGAACGCAGGAGAGGAATAGATGATCACAGTGAGAACTTCAATAAAGAGAAAGTACTAAATAGAAGTCATAAAACTGAATATTACATAATTGAATTGAAAAATGCAATACAGGGCTTCAACAGCAGATTAGATTAAGTAGAAGAAAGGGTCAGTAAGGTTAAAAACAAGGCAGTAGAATTCACCCACTCAGAGAGGGAAGGAAGGAAGGAAGGAAGGAAGGAAGGAAGGAAGGAAGAAGGAAGGAAGGAAAGAAGGAAGGAAGAAAGGAAGGAGAGAGAGAGAGAGAGAAAGAAAGCAAGCAAGCAAGAAAGAAAGAAAAAGAAAATATAGCTTAAGGAGTTTATGGAACATCAAGGGGATTAACATTTGCATTATAGAGGTCCCAGAAAAAGAACAGATAGTGCCAGAAAACTTACTTGAAGAAATAAATGGCTAAAAATTTCCCCAGTCTGAGGAAGAAAACAGCATCCAGATCTAGGAAACTCTGAGAGTTTCAATGAAAAGAACTCGGAGAGACCCACACCAATGCACATTATAATTAAAATTTGAAAAGTGAGACAAGATAAAAACTTGTTATGTACACTATCAGCAGATTTCTTTCACATAAATTTTACAGGTCAGAAGGGAGTGGCATGATATATTCAAAGTGCTGACAGAAAACAGAAACAAAACAAAAAAAAAGCCTTTCAGCTAAAAATATTCTACCTAGCAAAATTATTATTCAGAATTTAAGGAGAGATAAAAATCTTTCCAGAGAAGCAAAAGCTAAAGGAATTTATCATCATTAAACTTGCCTTACAAGAAATGTTAAATGGGCTTCTTTAAGCTGAAAATAAAGCATACTACTCAGTAACAAGAAAACATAAGAATAAATAAACTTCACTGGAGAGGTAAATATATAGTAAATGCAGTGAATATAAAGGTCAACAGATATAAGTAGTAAAAAGAACAATAACTATAATGTAATGATAATAATTAAGAGAAACACAAGATTAAAAAATGTAAAATGTGACATCAAAACAATAAAAGATATGGAGTTAAAAATGCAGAGCTTTAGAATCCAATCGAACTTAAGTTGTTATCAAATTAAAAAAGACTATTTTAGATAGAAGTTGTTGTATGTAAGTCTTATGGTACCCACAAAGTAAAATCTTATAGCATATACCACAAAATATAAAAAGTAAAATATTTAAATATACCATCAAAGAAAGTCATTAAATCAGAAAATAAGAGGAAAAAGGAACGGAAAGTAACTGCAAAATGACTAGAAAACAATTTAAAAAAATAGCAGTAAGTACATACCTATCAATAGTTACTTTAAATATAAAGTGACTAAATTTAATAAAAAAACATATGGCCAAATGGATTTTTTTGTTTTTAAATTTAAATTCCAGTTAGATAACCTACAGTCTGATATTACATTCAGATGTACAATACAGTGATTCAACATTTCCATATAATACCTGGTGCCCATCACAAGTGCCCTCCTTAATCCCCATCACCTACTTCAACCATCTCCCCATTCACCTTCCTTCTGGTAACCACAGTTTGTTCTTTATAGTTAAGAGCATTTCTTGGTTTGCCTCTCTTTTTCTCTTTTCCCCTTTGCTCATTTGTTTTGTTTCTTAAATTCCACATATGGTGAAAAATATAGTTTTTTTATTTCTCTGACTGACTTACTTTGCTTAACATAATATTCTCTAGCTCCTTTCATGTCATTGCAAATCGCAAGATTTCATTCTTTTTTATAGCTGAGCAATATTCCTGTGTGTGTGTGTGTGTGTGTGTGTGTGTGTGTGTGTGTGTGTATTCTTCTTTATGCATTCATCATTAGATGGACACGAACTGTTTCCATAATTTGGCTACTGTAGATAATGCTGCTATAAACACTGGGTATATGTATCCCCTTGAATTAGTATTCTTGTACTCTTTGGGCAAATATCTTGTAGTTCAATTGCTGGATCATGGTGTAGTTGTATTTTTAACTATTTGAGTAACCTCCACCCTGTTTTCCACAGTGACTGCACCAGTTTGTACTTCCACCAGCCGGGCAAGAAGGTTTCCCTTTCTTCACATCCTTGCCAACACCTGTTGTTTCTTGTGTTGTTGATTTTAGCCATCTGACTGGTGTGAGGTGATATCTCATTGTAGTTTTGATTTGTATTTCGCTGATGACCAGTTGATATTGAGCATCTTTTCATGTGTCAGTTGGCCTTCTGTATGTCTTTTTTGCAAAAATGTCTATTCATGAGCCACCTGAGTGGCTCAGCCAGTTAAGTGTCTGACTCTTGATTTCAGCTCAGGTCATGGTATCAAGATCGTGAGATGGAGTCCCACATTGGGTTCTGCACTACTAAAAATTCTCTCTCTCCCTCTCCCCCTACCCCTCCCCCTTCTCTCCCACTTAAAAAAAAAAGTCTATTCATGTTTTCTGCCTACTTTTAATTAGATTATTCATTTTTAGGGTGTTGAGTTTTAGAAGTTCTTTATATATTGTGATACTAACCCTTTATCAGATATATCATTTGCAAACGTCATATGTCATTTGCAAATACTCCATACGTTGCCTTTCATTTTATTGATCATTTCCTTCATTGTGCAGAAACTCTTTATTTTGATGAGATCCCACTAGTTTATTTTTATTTTAATTTCCCTTGCATCAGGAGACATATCTAAAAAGAAGTTGCTATAGCTGATGTCAGAGAAGTTACTGTCTGTGCTCTCCTAGGATTTATATGGTTTCTGGTCTTGCATTTAGGTCTTTAATCCATTTTGAATCTGTTTTCCTGTATGGCATGAGAAAATGACTCAGTTTAATTCTTTTGCATGTTGCTGTCCAGTTTTCCTAACAGCATTTGTTGAAAAGACTTTTTCCCATTGGATATTTTCTCCTGCTTTATCAAAAACTACTTGACCATATTAATTGTCGGTTCATTTCTGAACTTTTTTTTAAAAATTACTTTCAGAGGTATAATTTAGTGATTCATCAGTTGCATGTAACACCCAGTGCTCATTACATCAAGTGCCCTCCTTAATGCTCATCACTTCAATTACCCCATCCCCCACCCACCTCCCCTCAGTTTGTTTTCTAGAGTTCAGCATTTCTGAATTTTCTATTCTGTTCCATTGATCTGTCTATTTTTGTGCCAGTACCATACTGTTTGGATTACTACATTTTCATAATAATTCGAATATCAGAACTATGATGCCTCCATCATTGCTTTTTCCTTCACAAAAAGCATTTAAACAAAGATATAACATCCATTTTTGATAATTTTAAAAATTTTTTATTGTTATGTTAATCACCATACATTACATCATTAGTTTTTGATGTAGTGTTCCAGGATTCATTGTTTGCGTACAACACCCAGTGCTCCATGAAGAGCATGCCCTCTTTAATACCCATCACCAGGCTAACCCATCCTCCCACCGCACTCCCCTCTAGAACCCTCAGTTTGTTTTTCAGAGTCAATCTCTTTCATGGTTCGTCTCCCCCTCCAATTTACACCCCTGCATTCTTCCCCTCCTGTTATCTTCTTCTTTTTATTCTTTTGTTAATATATATCGTATTATTTGTTTCAGAGGTACAGATCTATGATTCAACAGTCTTGCAAAATTCAGAGTGCTCACCATAGCACATACCTTCCCCAATGTCTATCACCCAGCTACCCCATCCCTCTCACCCCCCACCACTCCAGCAACCCTCCCTTTGTTTCCTGAGATTAAGAATTCCTCATATCGGGTGTCTGGGTGGCTCAAATGGTTAAGCGTCTGCCTGCGGCTCAGGTCATGATCCTAGGGTCCTGGGATCGAGTCCCGCATCGGGCTCCCTGCTCCTTGGGAGCGTGCTTCTCACTCTGCTTCTCTCTCTCTCTCTCCCTCTCTCTCTCTCCCTCTGTCTCTCATGAATAAATAAATAAAATCTTAAAAAAAAAGAATTCCTCATATGAGTGAGGTCATATGATACATGTCTTTCTCTGATTGACTTATTTCGCTCAGCATAACACCTTCCAATTCCATCCACATTGTTGCAAATGGCAAGATCTCATTCCTTTCGATGGCTGCCTAATATTCCATTGTATATATATACCACTTCATCTCTATCCATTCATCTGTCAATGGACATCTTGGCTCTTTCCACAGTTTGGGTATTGTGGACATTGCTGCTATAAACATCAGGGTGCACATACCCATTCAGATCACTACAGTTGTATATTTGGGGTAAATACCCAGTAGTGCAATTGCTGGATCATATGGTAACTCTATTTTCAACTTTTTGAGGAACCTCCATACTTTTTTCGAGTGGTTGCACCAGCTTGCATTCTCACCAACAGTGTAGGAGGGTTCCCCTTTCTCTGCGTCCCCACCAACATCTGTCGTTTCCTGACTTGTTAATTTTAGCCATTCTGACTGGTGTGAGGTGATATCTCATTGAGGTTTTGATTTGGATTTCCCTGATGCTGAGCGATGTTGAGCACTTTTTCATGTGTCTGTTGGCCATTTGGATGTCTTCTTTGGAAAAATGTCTGTTCATGTCTTCTGCCCATTATTTGATTGGATTATTTGTTCTTTGGGTGTTGAATTTGATAAGTTCTTTATAGAATATGGACACTAGCCCTTTATCTGATATGTCTGTTGCAAATATCTTCTCCCATTAGGTCGGTTGTCTTTTGGTTTTGTTGAATGTTTCTTTTGCTGTGCAAAAACTTTTTATCTTGATGAGGTCCCAAAAGTTCAATTTTGCCCTTGCTTCCCTTGCCTTTGGCGATGTTTCTGGGAAGAAGTTGCTGTGGCTGAGATCGAAGAAATTGCTGCCTGCATTCTCCTTTAGGATTCTGATGGACTCCTGTCTCACATTTTGGCCTTTCAACAATTTTGAGTCTATTTTTGTGTGTGGTCTAAGGAAATGGTCCACTTTCATTATTCTGCATGTGGTTGTCCAATTTTCCCAACACCATTTGTTAAAGAGACTGTCTTTTTGCTACTGGACATTCTTTCCTGCTTTGTCAAGATGAGTCAACCATAGAGTTGAGGGTCCATTTCTGGGCCCTCTATTCTGTTCCATTGAGCTATGTATCTGTTTTTGTGCCAGTACCGTACTGTCTTGATGATTACAGCTATGTAATAGAGCTTGAAGGCCAGAATTGTGATGGACCACCTTTGTTTTCTTTTTCATAATTCCTCTGGTTATTCGGGGTCTTTTCTGGTTCCATACAAATTTTGTATTTGAAATACAAAATTTCCTTGAAATAAGTGGATGGTATTTTGATAGGGATTGCATTGAATGTGTAGATTGCTCTAGGTAGCATTGACATCTTCACAATATTTGTTTTTCCAACCCATGAGCATGGAATATTTTTACATTTCTTTGTGTCTTCTTCAATTACTTTCATGAGTATTTTAACTTTTCTGAGTACAGATTCTTTGCCTCTTTGGTTAGATTTATTCCTAGGCATCTTATGGTTTTGGGTGCAATTGTACATGGGATCAACTCCTTAATTTCTCTTTCTTCTGTCTTGTTGTTGGTGTATGGGAATGCCACGGATTTCTGTGCATTGATTTTATATCCTGCAACTTTACTGAAGTCTGGCATGAGTTCTAGCAGTTTTGCGGTCGAGTATTTTGGGTTTTCCACAGAAAGTATCATATCATCTGCAAACAGTGAGAGTTTGACTTCTTCTTTGCTGATTTGGATGATTTATTTCTTTTTGTTGTCTGGTCGCTGTGGCTAGGGATCCTAATACTATGTTGAATGGTAGTGGTGATAGTGGACATCCCTGCCGCGTTCCTGACCTTAGGGGGAAAGCTCTCAGTTTTTCCCCATTGAGAATGATATTCGCTGTATGTTTTTGATAGATGGCTTTTATGATATTGAGATATGTACCCTCTATCCCTATACTCTGAAGAGTTTTGATCAAGAAAGGATGCTGTACTTTGTCAAATGCTTTTTCTGCATCTATTGAGAGGATCATATGTTTCTTGTTGTTTATTTTGTTAATGTATTTGATCACATTGATTTATTTGCGGATGTTGAACCAACCTTGCAGCCCAGGGATAAATCTCACTTGGTCATGGAGAATAATCCTTTTAATGTACTGTTGGATCCTATTGGCTAGTATTTTGATGAGAATATTTGCATCCGTGTTCATCAAGAATATTGGTCTGTAATTCTCCTTTATGATGGGGTCTTTGTCTGGTTTTGGGATCAAGGTAATGCTGGCCTCATAAAACGAGTTTGGAAGTTTCCCTTCCATTTTTATTTTTCGGAACAATTTCAGAAGAATAGGTATAAATTCTTCTTGAAATATTTGGTAGAACTCCCCTCGGAAGCCATCTGGCCCTGGGCTTTTGTTTGTTGGGAGACTTTTGATGACTGCTTCAATTTCCTTAGTGGTTATAGGTCTGTTCAAGTTTTCTATTTCTTCCTGGTTCAGTTTTGGTAGTTGATACTCTCTAGGAATGCATCCATTTCTTCCAGATTATCTAATTTGCTGGCATATAGTTGCTCATAATATGTTCTTATAATTGATTGTATTTCTTTGGCGTTGTTTGTGATCTCTCCTCTTTCATTCATGATTTTGTTGATTTGGGTCATTTCTCTGTTTTTTTTTGTTTGTTTGTTTGTTTTTTTTGGATAAGTCTGGCCAGGGTGTTATGAATCTTGTTAATTCTTTCAAAGAATGTTGTCTGTGTTGCTTTCTGGTCTATGTTACTTTTAGGCTCTCTCTTTGTTTAGAGGACCCCTTTCAATATTGTAGGGCTGGTTCATGTTTGCAAATTCTTTTAGTTTTTGTTTGTCCTGGAAGCTTTTTATCTCTCCTTCTATTTTCAATGACAACCTAGCTGGATATAGTATTCTTGGCTGCATATTTTTCTCATTTAGTGTGCCTAAGATATCATGTCAGTCCTTTCTTGCCTGCCAGGTCTCTGTGGATAGGCTTGTTGCCAACCTAATGTTTCTACCATTATAGTTTACATATCTCTTCTCCCGAGCTGCTTTCAAGATTTTCTCTCTTTCTCTCAGACTCGTAAGTTTTACTATTAGATGTTCGGGTGTCGACCTATTTCTATGGATTTTAAGAGGGGTTTTCTGTGCCTCCTGGTTTTGATGCCTGTTTCCATCCCCAAATTAGGGAAGTTCTCTGCTATAATTTGCTCCAATATACCTTCTGCCCCCCTCTCTCTTTCTTTCTCTTCTGGGATCCCAATTATTCTAAAATTGTGTCATCTCATGGTATGCTTATCACTCGAATTCTGTCTTCATGATCCAGTCGTTGTTTATCTCTTTTTCTCAGCTTCTTTATTTTCCATCATTTGGTCTTCTATATCACTGATTCTCTCTTCTGCCTCATTTATCCTAGCAGTTAGTGTCCCTATTTTTTATTGTTCCTCAGTAATAGTCTTTTTGATTTGTACTTGCGTAGGTTTTAGTTCTTTTATTTCTCCAGAAAGGTTTTCTCTAATAACGTCCATGCTTTTTTCAAGCCCAGCTAGTATCTTTAAAATCATGACTCTGAACTCTAGATCTGACATCGTACTGATGTCCATATTGATTAGGTCTCTGGCAGTCGGTACTACCTCTCATTTTTTTTGTTGTTGTTGTTGAGGAATTTATTTCATCTTGTCATTTTGTCTAGAGGAGAATAGATAAATGAGAGAACAAAATGCTAACAGGGTAACAACGTCCCCAGAAAATATACTCTAAACAAATATGAAATGACCTGAAACCTGGGAAAGAAAGGGAAAGAAAGAAGAAAGAAAAAGAAAAAAATAAAAATAAACAAAAACAGAACAAAACAAAACAAAACAGAATATGATCAAATATGTTCAGGCTGGTGCATAGATCAGTGCCACACACTAAAACTGGGTTTATTTTGGTCTTTTAGAAGAACGTGCCTCCCAAAATTTTAAGAAAGGAAAACTTATATATGTACCAAAATAATGGTTGATAGGATGAAGGGATGTAATTTGACTGTAAAGATGAAAATTATAAAAAGGTTTTTTTTATTTTTTTTATTTATTTGAGAGAGAGAGAGAATGAGAGATAGAGAGCATGAGAGGGAAGAGGGTCAGAGGGAGAAGCAGACTCCCCACTGAGCAGGGAGCCCGATGTGGGACTCGATCCCGGGACTCCAGGATCATGACCTGAGCCGAAGGCAGTCGCTTAACCAACTGAGCCACCCAGGCGCCCGAAAATTATAAAAAGTTTTATAAATGGAATTGATAAGAAGTTGTTTGAAAAAAGAAAGAAGAGTATTTAAAAAAAAAGGAAAAAAAAGGTTGAGATTGTGATCAGGCAGGAGAGTAGAACAAAGCCATACACTAGAGATTTAGGGTATATTTTGATCTGTTAGAAGAAACTGTATCTCCAAATTTTAAAGAGAGAACAACTTATACATATATATGCCAAAAATAAGGGTAACTACTATGAAGGGATAGAATATGGCTTCAAAAATGAAAAATAAAAAATATTTTTTAAAAAAGAGATTGATAAGATGTTAGTTGAAAAAGGGAAAAAGAAAAAGTCAAGAAAAAAGGACAGTTAAAAAAATTAACTTTGAAAGACTAAAGAATCGTAGTAAAAAAGGCGTGGATTCTATGTGCAGTATTCCCCTAGTTCTGTAGTTCTGACATTCTTATTGATCTATAAACTTGGTCTTGGCTGCCTGTTCTTGCAGGTTCAGGGGGAAGGGCCTGTTGCCATGGTTCCCAAATGTCTTTGCCGGAAGCGGAAATGCCCCGTCCTTGTCGGTCCACGCTAAGTAATCTGCTCTGGTTTGCTCTCAGGAGCTTTATTTCCCTGCAAGCTTTCCGAACAGCTTTGGAGGACGAGAGTGAAAATGGCGGCTTCCCAATCTCTGCCTTGGAGGAGCTGAGAACTCGGGGCCCCACGCCTTAGTGAGCCCCAGAGAAAAGCAGTCAATCACTCCCATCTCCCAGGTCTCTGGCCACACTCCATGCTCACCCGTCCTGTGACAGAGCATTTCTATCTCTGGCACCTGACTCATTGTGGAGTCTCCAAACCCAGCAGATCCCTGTGGTGTGCTCTCATGCCACTCCTCCCTGGGGGAAGAAGGGGTATCTCCCTGGATCTGCCACTTGTTAGGTCCCTGCTGGAGGAGCAATGGCCCGACTGTCCCGCAAGTCACAGTTTATGCAACCCCGAGCTGAGAGCCTGTTCCTTGGCTCCAATTCTGCAGCCAGCTTTCCCAATCCGATACCTGTGGTCTCTGCTGCAATCATGCACCCGCAGGCTTTTTTGTGACCCCAAGGGTCATGAGACCACACTGCCCCAAGAGGGTTCCAACCCCTGATTAGCCACTGCAGGGACATCCTTCAGTGGCATGGACTTCTAAAAGTTTCGATTTTGTGCTCCACTGCTCTATCACTTACCAGAAGTGGCCACCAGAGGCTCCCTCCCCTTTCGTCTATCCTCCCGAATATGGACTCGGAGTCACTTCTCTGCACGTCCTACCTTCCAGACAGTGGTCACTTTTCTGTTCAGAGAGTTGTTGCTATTCTTTTCTTTGATCTCCTGTTGAGTTCATAGGTGTTCAGAATAGTTTGGTCCCTATCAAGCTGAATTCCTGAGAGCAGATGAAATCCAGGTCTCCTACTCCTCTGCCATCTTGCTCGGCCCCCCCTTTTAAAAATTTTTTATTGTTATGTTAATCACCATACATTACATCATTAGTTTTTGATGTAGTGTTCCATGATTCATTGTGCATAACACCCAGTGCTCTACGCAGAACGTGCCCTCTTTAATACCCATCACCAGGCTAATCCATGCCCCCACCCCTCTCCCCTCTAGAAACTCAGTTTGTTTTTCAGAGTCCATCTTCTCTCATGGTTCGTCTCCGCCTCCGACTTACTCCCCTTCATTCTTCCCCTCCTGCTATCTTCTTTTTTTTTCCTTAACATATATTTCATTATTTGTTTCAGAAGTAAAGATCTGTGAGTCAACAATCTTGCACAATTCACAGCTCTCACCATAGCACATACCCTCCCCAATGTGTATCACCCAGCCACCCCATCCCTCCCACCCCCCAACACTCCAGCAATCCTCAGGTGTTTCCTGAGATTAAAAATTCCTCATATCAGGGAGGTCATATGATACATGTCTTTCTCTGATAGACTTATTTCACTCAGCATAATACCCTCCAGTTCCATCCATGTTGTTGCAAATGGTGCGATCTCATTCCTTTTTATGGCTGCATAATATTCCATTGTGCATATACACCACCTCTTCATTATCCATTCGTCTGTCGATGGACATCTTGGCTCTTTCCACAGTTTGGCTATTGTGGACATTGCTGCTATAAACATTGGGGTGCACGTACCCCTTCGGATCCCTACGTTGGTATCTTTGGGGTAAATACCCTGTAGTGCAATTGCTGGATCGTATGGTAGCTCTATTTTCAACTGTTTGAGGAACCTCCATACTGTTTTCCAGAGTGGTTGCACCAGCTTGCATTCCCACAAACATTGTAGGAGGGTTCCCCTTTCTCCACAACCCGCAAACATCTGTCGTTTCCTGACTTGTTAATTGTAGCCATTCTGACTGCTGTGAGGTGGTATCTCATTGAGGTTTTGATTTGGATTTCCCTAATGCCGAATGATGTTGAGCATGTTTTCATGTGTCTGTTGGCCATTTGGATGTCTTCTTTGGAAAAATGTCTGTTCATGTCTACTGCCCATTTCCTGATTGGATTATTTGTTCTTTGGGTGTTGAGTTTGACAAGTTCTTTATAGATTTTGGATACTAGCCCTTTATCTGATATGTCATTTGTAAATATTTTCTCCCATTTTGTCGGTTGTCTTTTCGTTTTGTGGACTATTTCTTTTGCTGTACAAAAGCTTTTTATCTTGATGAAATGCCAATAGTTCATTTTTGCCCTCACTTCCTTTGCCTTTGGCGATGTTTCTAGAAAGAAGTGGCTGCGGCTGAGGTCGAAGAGGTTGCTACCTGTGTTCTCCTTTAGGATTTTGATGGACTCCTGTCTCACATTTAGGTCTTTCAACCATTTGGAGTCTATTTTTGTGTGTGGTGTAAGGAAATGGTCCAGTTTCATTCTTCTGCATCTGGCTGTCCAATTTCCCCAACACCATTTGTTGACGAGACTGTCTTTATTCCATTGGACATTCTTTCCTGCTTTGTCAAAGATGAGTTGACCATAGAGTGGAGGGTCCATTTCTGGGCTCTTAATTCTGTTCCATTGATCTATGTGTCTGTTTTTGTGCCAGTACCATACTGTCTTGATGAGGACAGCTTTGTAATAGAGCTGGAAGTCCGGAATTGTGATCCCGCCAGCTTTGCTTTTCTTTTTCAAGATTCCTCTGGCTATTCGGGGTCTCTTCTGGTTCCATACAAATTTTAGGATTACTTGTTCCATTTTTTTGAAAAAAGTGGATGGTATTTTGATGGGGATTGCATTGAATGTGTAGATTGCTCTAGGTAACATTGACATCTTCACAATGTTCGTTTTTCCAATCCATGAGCATGGAACTTTTTACCATTTTTGTGTTCTTCAATTTCTTTCCTGAGTATTTTATAGTTTTCTGAGTACAGATCCTTTGCCTCCTTGGTTAAATTTATTCCTAGGTATCTTATCGTTTTGTGTGTAATTGTAAATGGGATCAACTCTTGATTTCTCTCTCTTCTGTCTTGTTGTTGGTGTATATGAATGCCACTGATTTCTATGCATTGATTTTATATCCTGCTACTTTACTGAATTCCTGTATGAGTTCTAGGAGTTTTGGGGTGGAGTGTTTTGGGTTTTCCACATATATTATCATATCATCTGCAAAGAGTGAGAGTTTGACTTCTTTACCGATTTGGATGCCTTTGATTTCTTTTTGTTGTCTGATTGCTGTGGCTAGGCCTTCTGATACTATGTTGAATAGCAGTGGTGATAGTGGACATCCCTGCCGCGTTCCTGACCTTAGGGGAAAAGCTCTCAGCTTTTCCGATTGAGAATGATATTCGCTGTAGGTTTTTCATAGATGGCTTTTATGATATTGAGGCATGGAACCTCTATCCCTATACTCTGAAGAGTTTTGAACAAGAAAGGATGCTGTACTTCGTCAAATGCTTTTTCTGCATCTTTTGAGAGGATCATATGATTCCTGTTCTTTCTTTTGTTAATGTATTGTATCATGTTGATTTATTTGCGGATGTTAAACCAAACTTGCAGCCCAGGGATAAATCCCACTTGGTCATGGTGAATAAAACTTTTAATGTACTGTTGGATCCTGCTGGCTAGTATTTTGGTGAGAATTTTTGCATCCATGTTCATCAAGGATATTGGTCTGTAATTCTCCTTTTGGATGGGGTCTTTGTCTGGTTTTGGGATCAAGGTCATGGTGGCCTCATAAAATGAGTTTGGAAGCTTTCCTTCCATTTGTATTTTTTGGAACAGTTTCAGGAGAATAGGTATTAATTCTTCTTTAAATGTCTGATAGAATTCCCCTGGGAAGCCATCTGGCCCTGGGCTTTTGTTTGTTGGGAGATTTTCGATGACTGCTTCAATTTCCTTAGTGATTATATGTCTGTTCCAGGTTTTCTATTTCTTTCTGGTTCAATTTTGGTAGTTGATACATCTCTAGGAATGCACCCATTTCTTCCATGTTATCTAATTTGCTGGTATAGAGTTGCTCATAATATGTTCTTATATTTGTTTGTATTTCTTTGGTGTTGGTTGTGATCTCTCGTCTTTCATTCATGATTTTGTTGAATTGGGTCATTTCTCTTTTCTTTTTGTATGTCTGGCCAGGGGTATATCAATCTTGTTAATTCTTCAAAGAACGAGCTCCTAGTTTCGTTGATCTGTTCTAGTGTTCTTTTGTTTTCTATTTCATTGATTTCTTCTCTGATATTTGTTATTTCTCTTCTCCTGCTGGGTTTAGGCTTTTTGCTGTTCTTTCTCTAGCTCCTTTAGGTTTAGGGTTAGGTTGTGTATTTGAGACCTTTCTTGTTCCTCGAGAAAGGTTTGTATAGCTATATGCTTTCCTCTCAGGACTGCCTTTGCTGTATCCCAAAGATTTTGAACAGTTGTGTTTTCATTTTCATTGGTTTCCATGAATTTTTTTAATTCTTCTTTAATTTCCTGGTTGACCCATTCATTCTTTAGTAGGATGCTCTTTAACCTCCATGTATTTGAGTTCTTTCCAACTTTCCTCTTGTGATTGAGTTCTAGTTTCAAAGCACTGTGGTCTGAAAATATGCAGGGAATGATCCCAATCTTTTGGTACCAGTAGAGACCTGATTTGTGACCTAGGATGTGATCAATTCTGAAGAATGTTCCATGGGCACTAGAGAGGAATGTGTATTCCATTGCTTTTGGATGGAATGTTCTGAATATGTCTGTGAAGTCCATTTGGTCCAGTGTGTCATTTAAAGTCTTTATTTCCTTGTTGATCTTTTGCTTAGATGATCTGTCCATTTCAGTCAGGGGGTGTTAAAGTCCTCCACTATTATTGTATTGTTGTCAATGTGTTTCTTTGCTTTTGTTATTAATTGCCTTATATAATTGGCTGCTCCCATGTTAGGGGCATAGATAATTACAATTGTTAGATCTTCTTGTTGGATAGACCCTTTAAGTAATATATAGTGTCCTTCTTCATCACTTATTATAGTCCTTGTTTTAAAATCTAATTAGTCTGATATAAGAATTGCCACCCCAGCTTTCTTTTGGTGTCCATTAGCATGGTAAATGGCTTTCCACCCCCTCACTTTCAATCTGGGGGTGTCTTTAGGTCTAAAATGAGTCTCTTGCAGACAGCATACTGATGGGTCTTGTTTTTTAATCCAATCTGATAGCCTGTGTCTTTTGATTGGGGCATTTAGCCCATTTACATTCAGGGTAACTATTGAAAATATGAATTTAGTGCCATTGTATTGCCTGTAAGGTGACTGTTACTGTATATTCTCTGTGTTCCTTTCTGATCTATGCTGCTTGTAGGCTCTCTCTTTGCTTAGAGGACCCCTCTCAATATTTCTTGGAGGGCTGGTTTCGTGTTTGCAAATTCCTTTAGGTTTTGTTTGTCCTGGAAGCTTTTTATCTCTCCTATTTTCAATGATAGCCTACCTGGATATGGTGTTCTTGGCTGTATATTTTTCTTGTTTAGTGCTCTGAAGATATCATGCCAGTCTTTTCTGGCTCGCCAGGTCTCTGTGGATAGGTCTGTTGCCAATCTAATATTTCTACCATTATAGGTTACATATCTCTTCTCCCGAGCTGCTTTTAAGATTTTCTCTTTGTCTCTGAGACTCGTAAGTTTTACTATTAGATGTCGGGGTGTTGACCTATTTTTATTAAGTTTGAGAAGGGTTCTCTGTGTCTCCTGGATTTTGATGTCTGTTTCCTTCCCCACATTAAGGAAGTTCTCTGCTATAATTTGCTCCAATATACCTTCTGCCTCTCTCTCTCTCTTTCTTCTTCTTCTGGGATCCCATTTATTCGAATGTTGTTTCGTCTTATCGTATCGCTTCTCTCTCGAATTCTGCCCTCGTGATCCTGTAGTTGTTTCTCTCTTTTTCTTTGCCTCTTTATTTTCCATCATTTGGTCTTCTATATCGCTGATTCTCTCTTCTGCCTCATTTATCCTAGCAGTTAGTGCCCCCATTTTTGAATGCACCTCATTAATAGCCTTTTTGATTTCGACTTGATTAGATTTTAGTTCTTTTATTTCTCCAGAAAGGGTTTCTCTAATAACTTCCAGGCTTTCTTCAAGCCCAGCTAGTATTTTTAAAGTCATGCTTCTGAACTCTATGTCCGACATCATACTAATGTCCGTATTGAGTAAGTCCCTCGCAGACGGTACTACCTCTTGTTCTTTTTGCTGAGGTGATTTTTTTCGTCTTGTCATTTTGTCCAGAGGAGAATAGATGAATGAGAGAACAAAATGCTGACAGGTTAACAACGTCCCCAGCAAATATACTCTATACAAATCAGAAAAGACCTGAAACCAGGGTAAAAGAAAGGAAAAGAAAGAAAAAAGAAAGAGAAAAAATAAAAATAAAAAAAAAAAGATAAAAACAAACGAAAACAGAACAAAACAAAAAAAAAACAGAATATGATCAAATATGATCAGGGTAGTGCATAGATCAGTGCCACACACTAGATTTTGGGTGTATTTTAGTCTCTTAGAAGACAGTGCCTCCTAAAATTTTAAAGGAATAAAGACTTATATATGTACAAAATAAGGGTTGATACAATGAAGGGATGGAAGATGACTGCAAAGATGAAAATTATAAAAGGTTTTATAAACGGAATTGATAAGATAATAATTTGTTTGAAAGAAGAAAGAAGAAGATTTAAAAAAAAAAGGACAGAAAAAATGGGAGAGACTTTGATCTGGCAGGAGACTAGAAAAAATCCATACACTAGTGATTTAGGGTATATTTTGATCTGTTAGAATAAACCGTATATCAAAATTTTTAAGAGAGAAGAACTTATATATATATACAAAAATAAGGGTAAGTACTCTTAAGGAATAAAATCTGACTCTAAAAATGAAAAATAAAAAATGTTTTTTTTAAAAGGGATTGAGAAGATGTTGGTTGAAAAAGGGAAAAAGCAAAATTCAAAAAAGAAAAACAAAAAACAGTTAAAAATTAACTTTTAAAAACTAATGAATCATGGTAAAAAAAGCCATGAATTCTATGTGTAGTATTCCCCTAGCGCTGGAGTTCTCCCGTTCTCCTTGATCGATCAACTTGGTCTTGGCTTGCTGGCTGTTCATGCTGATCTTCTGGGGGAGGGGCCTGTTGCTGTGGTTTCCAAATGTCTTTGCCTGGAGGCTGAATTGCTCCGCCCTTGTCGGTCCGGGCTAAGCAAGCTGCTCGGGTTTGATCTCAGGAGCTTTTGTTCCCTGCAAGCTCTCCGTACAGCCTTGGAACACCAGGGCAAAAATGGTGGCCTCCCAATCTCCACCCGGAGGAGCTGAGAACTCAGGCCCCCGCTCCTCAGTGCACCCCCAGAGAAATGCAATCAATCACTCCTGTCTCCCTGGTCTCTGACCGCACTCCGTGCTCACCTGGCCTGTGACTGAGCGTTTCTATCTCTGGCACCCAACCCCATGTGGAGTCTCCAAACCCAGCAAATCCCTCTGGTGCTCTTCTGCCCTGCTCCTCCTGGGGGAGGAAGGGGAGTCTCCCCGCCTCTGCTGCTTGTTGGGTTCCTGCTGGAGGCGCAGTGGCCCAACTGGGCTGTGGATCACAGTTTATGGCCACCCCGAGCTGAGAGCCCACGCCTCAGCTCCACCTCTGCAGCTGGCTTCCCTGCTCCGATACCTGGGAGCTCTGCTGCACTCAGGCACCCCCGGTCTTTCTGTGACCCCGAGGGTCCTGAGTCCACACTGTCCCGCGAGGGTTCCACGTCCTGCTTAGCCACTGGAGTGACGTCCCTCAGCGGAACTGACTTCTAAAAGTTCCAATTTTGTGCTCTGTGGCTCTAGCACTTGCCAGAAGTGGCCAATGGAGGCCCCCTCCCACCGTCTATCCTCCCAAATATCGCCTCGGATTCACTTCTCCACACATCCTACCTTTCAGGAAGTGGTCGCTTCTCTGTTCAGAGAGTTGTTGCTACTCTCTTCTTCAATCTCCTGTTGAGTTCGTAGGTGTTCAGAATGGTTTGATCCCTATTCAGCTGAATTCCTGAGACCAGACGAAATCCAGGTCTCCAACTCTTCTGCCATCTTGCTCTGCACCCTCTGCCCCCCATTTTTGATAAAATCTTTTAAGAAAGGTATAGTGGGAACATATCTCAACGTAATAAAGGCCCTATACAACAAGCCCACAAATAACATCATACTCAGTGGTGAAATGCTTAATCTTAGAGAACAGAAAGAAGATCAGATGCTTATTCTCATCACTTTTATTCAGCTTAGTATTGGAAGTCCTACCCAGAGCAATTATACTAGAAATAGAAAGAAAAGCCATCAAATCTGGTAAAAAGCAAAATTGCTACTATTTGTATATCACATATTATATACAGGAATCCCTAAAGACTCCATCAAAAAAATTTTACAAGCAGTAAAATAATTCAGTTAAGCTGTAGGATACAAAATCAATCCAGAAATATTGTTTGAATTTCTAAAAACTAACTACAAATTATTGGAAAGATAAGTTACTAAAACAATCCCATTTGTAGATTTTCATCAAAAAGATTAAAATACCTAGGAATAAATTTAACCAAGGAGTTGAAAAATCTGTACACTCAAAACTAAATATTAATAAAAATGAAGAAGATTCATATAAGTGTATTGATAGTCTGCTCATAAATAAGAATTAATATTGCTAAAATGTCATACTGCCCCATTAATCTAAAGATTCAATGCAGTTTTTATTAAAATTCCAATGATATTTATTACAGAAATAAAACAAATGATCTCAAAATTTTTATAAACCCACCAAAGAGCCTGAAGCACTGAAGCAAATTTGAGAAAGAAGAACAAAGCTGGAGGTATCAGAATCTCAAATTTCAAGATATTTGACTATGCTCTAACAATTAAGACAGCATGGTACTGGCCCAAACATAGACACAGAGATCAGTGGAACAGAATATAGAGCCCAGAAATAAACCCACATGTATATCTTCAATTAATGCATGACAAAGGAGGCATGAATATATGATGAGGAAATCAGAATTTCTTCAGTAAATGATGTTAAGAAAACAACAACCACATACAAGAGAAAGGAAGGAGATCCCTATCTTACACCATACATAAAAATTAGCTCAAAGTGGATTAAAGACTTGAACATAAGACCTGAAATTGTAAGACTCCTAGAAGAAAACATAAGCAGTAAACTTGACATTAGGCTTGGCAATTATTTTTGAATCTGACACCAAAAGCAAAAGTAGCAAAGGCAGAAATAAATGTGTGATTACATAAAGATATAAACCAACCAAACCAACATAAAAACTTCCACAGAGAAAGGGAAACCATAAAAAAAAAAAAAGGAAAAGCACTGGGTGTTATACAAAAACAATGAATCATGGAACAATACACCAAAACTAATGATATGTGACTAAAGTAACATAAAAAAAAAAAGGAAAAGCAGCCTACTGAATGGGAGATAATGTTTGTAAAGCAATATATGATAAGATATTAATATCCAAAAAAGAATTCATACAAATGAATTGCACAAACACAAGCTATTCAATTATAAATATGCTGGTGATCTGAATAGACATTTTTCCTAAGTAGACATACTGACTGCTAATAGGTACATAAAAAGATGCTAAACATCACTAGTATCAGGAAAATGCAGATCAAAATCATAAGGAGATATCACATCCCACCTGTAGAATGGCTATTATCAAAAAGACAAGAAAACGTGTTGACAAGGATGAGGAAAGGAGAAAGGACATCCTTGTGTTCTCCTGTGGGGATGTAAAATGGTGCAGCCACTATCGAAAACAGTATAAAGGTTCCTCAAAAAACAAAACAAAACAAAACAACAAACCAAACCAAACCAAAACAAAACCCCCATAAACCTGCCAAATGATGCAGCAATTCTACTTCTGGGTATTTATCTGAAGAAATGAAAACATTATCTTGAAAAGATGTGTAGGAAATATTATTCACACATAAAAACAATTATATCTTGCTATTTATGAAAACATGGGTAAACCTCAACGACATTATGCTAAGTGAAATAAATCAAATAAAGACAAATACCATATGGTTTGACTTATATTTGAATACAAAAACAAAACAAAACAAGGTCATAGATATACAGAACAGATTGGTGGTTCCCAGAGGCATGGGCTGGGGATGGGAAGTGAGGGAAAAGGACCAAAAGGTATAGACTGCTAGTTACAAAATAAATATGTCATGGGGATGTAATGTATAGCATGGTGACTAAAGTAAATAATGCTTTATTGCATATTTAAAAGTTGCTATGAAAATAAATCTTAATGGTACTCATCAGAAGGAAAAAAACTGTAACTATGTAAGGTGATAGATGTTAACTAGACTTATTGTGATACAAATATCTTATTATTACTTTGTACACCTGAAACCAATATGTTATATATCAATTCTACTTCAATTAAAAATATTTTGTATGAAACTGGACATTTTTCTTACACCATAGACAAAGATGAACTCGAAATGGATGAAAGACCTACATGTGAGACAGGAATCCATCAAAATCCTAGAGGAGGACAGGCAGCAACCTCTTCAACCTCAGCGGGAACAACTTCTTGTTAGACATGTCTCCAATGTCAAGGGAAACAAAAGAAAAATGAACAATGAACTAATGGGTATTAAGGAGGGCATGTGTTGGGATGATCACTGCGTGTTTTACACAACTAATGAATCGTTGAACACTACAACAAAAACTTATGATGTACTATATGTTGGTTAAATGAACATAATGAAAAATAAAAATAAATAAATAAAAAGTGAACTATTGGGACTTCATTAAGATAAAAAGCTTCTGTAGAGCAAAGGAAACAGTCAGCAAAACTAAAAGGCAACTTACAGAACGGGAGAAGATATTGGCAAATGAGATATCAGATAAAGGGCTAGTATCCAAGATCTATAAAGAACTTATCAAACTCAACACTCAAAGAACAAATAATCCAGTCAAGAAATGGGCCAGAGACATGAACAGACATTTCACCAAAGAAGACATCTAAATAGCCAACAGACACATGAAAAAATGCTTCACGCACTTGGCATCAGGAAAATACAAATCAAAACCACAATGAGATACCAACTTACACCAGTTAGAATGGTTAAAGTTACCAAGACAGGAAACAACAAATATTGGCAAAGATGCAGAGAAAGGGGAATCCTCTTGCTGTTGGTGAGAATGCAAGCTGGTACAGCCACTCTGGAAAACAGTGTGGAGGTTCCTCAAGAAGTTAAAAATAGAGCTACTCTGTGACCCAGCAATTGCACTACTGGGTATTTACCCGAAAGATAGAAATGTAGTGATCTGAAGGGGCTCCTGCACCCTGGTATTCAGAGCAGCAATGTCCACAACAGCCAAACTGGAAAGAACTGAGATGTCCTTCAACAGATGAATGGATAAAGATGTGGTATATATAAAATGGAATATTCTCAGCCATTGGAAAGAATAAGTACTTACCATTTACATCAACGTGGTTGGAACTAGAATGCATTATGCTGAGTGAAATAAGTCAGAGAAATACAGTTATCATATGGTTTCAGTCATACGTGGAATATAAGAAATGGCACAGAAGATGTAGGGGAAAGGAGGAAAAACTTAATGGGAAATCATCAGAGAGGGAGAAAAACCATGAAAGACTCCTAACTGTAGGAAACAACTGAGGGTTGCTGGAGATGAGATGGGTGAGGTGTTGGGGTAATTGGGTGATGGGCATTAAGGAAGGTACATAGTGTGATGAGCACTGGGTGTTATATGCAACTGATAAATTATTGAACACTACATCTGAAACTAATGATGTACTATAGGTATCTAATTGAATTTAATTAAAAAACTTTTTTTAGGGGCGCCTGGTGGCTCAGCTGTTTAAACGTCATGATCCTGGGTTCCTGGGATTGAGCTCTTCATCAGGCTCTCTCTGCTCAGTGGGACCCTGCTTCTCCCTCTTCTTGCTGCTCCACCTGCTTGTACTTTCTCTCTGTCAAATAAATAAATAAAATCTTTTAAAAAAAATTTAAGAAAAAAATAATAAAGAAACAAAACTAAATTACTATATTATATTTTCTACATTTTTTGAAAACTAAGGAATATAATGATATTATTTGGTTCTTCCTTATGTCTCTGGACAAAGTCATGAAAAAAATGAACTCTGGGATTTGAATTAACAGCTCAATCTTACATCAATGACAAGAGCTTGTAGGTGTGCCTGAAGGAGAGCTTTATCTCCTGGAAGGGCTAAAATGGCTGAAAATTAATCTGCAATTGGTTGAATTCCAAGTCATGTTGTATCCTAACACTCCTAGGGTGTCTACTGAGGGAGTTGATTCAGAAATTGGGATGATTCTGAAAATTTTCGTGATATTCAGCATCTAAATTTTAAAGAGTCTTCTCTGTTAGTAGAAGAGATCTCTCCACCCCTAGGGGAAGTGGCTTTCCTACTCCCTGCAAAAGCAACCTCCTCAACTTCAGTGATAGCTGTATCTGATTCTATAGTAGTATCAGCCTTTCCACCTCAGTCTGAGAGGATTAATTTTGCATTGCCTTAGAAAATGGCAATCATCTCCCTTGAGGTAGTTGTCTCCTATTACTAGACCCAACTGACAAAGGCCATTAAGGTGAAGTGCATAACGTGTCCCACAAGGAAGTGGATTACACTCCAAAAGAACTATTTGAGTTTGACAACTGACTGGTACAAGCAGAAATCTAGAAAATATGTGTTGGAATAGGTAGTAAATGTGTGAAAAAATGAATGAAGGAATATAAAGTTGGATCAGGCTGAATTTATGATATAGTCCCAGTAAGCAGAGATTCTGCATTTAATTTTGCAGCCTGGGGAGAAAAATGACTCTAAAAGTTCACTGCATTTGTTGGTAGAAATATGGATCAAAAGATGACCCACCAGGAATAAAGTAAATATGCTGGATCTCTCCCTGCTTAGTGTAGAAAAAACGGATTCAAAGCATAGAGAGATTGGAATGTTCGTGTATTTTTCATTAATGACCTACTCACCCACATTAGAATGGACAAGAAGACATACACTTTGTTACTTTGAGAAATAAGTTAGGGGATGGAGAAAAATATTTTCTGAAGTTCTCTGTGATTGTTCTTCTCTCTAGGCAAGATCTTATAGTAGGAATGGTAGCCACTTAACTGGAATATCTAAAAACAATGAGAATAAACGAATGATGGATTTGAAAAGGTCAAGTAGTTTTGCTCATCTCCTAAAGTCAAAGTAAATGTAGCTACTGTAATCGACAGAGTGAAATCATTCTGAAAAATCTGACTAGCACAAATCTGTGACTTTGGTAATTAATCACAGTGCCTATAAGTGAAAGAAGCAGAAAACCTACTAACTTCCTACTTGATATGTATAAATAGTGAAAGTTTAGGATAAGTTGAACAAAAGCCTAACTGAAATTATTAAAAAAGAGCACCAGAGGCCCTCAAACAATCCCCAGACTTGAGACAATTTACAGACTCATGACCCCTTGAATGAAGGGGAGACAAGGCCCCCTTGATACAGGAACTCAGTACATGAACAAATAATTATAGAGTTAATCTTTCTCCTAGCCATCCAAAAATGACCTACAGGTATTTAACAGGGCTAATATGCATTGGGATAAGAAAATAATTAGACATTTCAGAGACTGCTGGGGACTGGCTAAAAGCTAACTTTGTTCCTAGGGGACCCAAAATGTCATTGTAGCCCTCCAGTCAGAGTAGAGGTTTGGGGAGCTCAAGTGATCTATGGCTTTTAACTCAAGTCAGTCTCACAGTGGGTCCAGTGGTCCACAGACACATTGTGTGGTATTTCCCCAGTTCTTGGATGCATAATTGGAATAGAGATAAACAGCAACTGACAGAAACCTGACAAAGATCCCTTGACCTATGGGATTATGGATATTGTAGTGAGAAAGACCATATAGAAACTATTGGACTGCCTCTGCCTATGAAAATAGTAATTCAAAAAGAGAACTACATTTCTGAAGGGATTGCATATATTAGTGTTATCATAAAGGACCTGAAGGTGCAGGAGAGGTAATTCCCATCACATCCTTACCTATCTCTTTTATTTGGCCCATTCAGAAGAGGGGTAGACCTTGGAGAAAGTGGATTATTGCAACCTTAACCTAGTAGTGACTTTTTTTTTTTTTTACCTAGTAGTGACTTTCACTGTAGCTGTTGTAGTAGATGTAGTTTCATTGCTTGAGCAAATTCACACAACCCTGGTACCCAGTATGAAGCTATTGATTTAGCAAATGCCTTTTGATCCTTACCTCTCTACAGTGCTCACTGAAGTATTTCCCCCCAGCTAAAAAAGGCAGTAAACAAAGGTACTATGTCAGGGAGTTATAAATTTTCTAATTCTATGTCATTGTTTAGTCTACAGTTATACTAATTGCTTTTCTCTTCCACCAGTTATCACATCATTACATTGATGATATTATGCTGACTGAGTGTAGTAAGAAAGAATAGCAACTACTCCAGATTTATTGGTAATACATTTGCATGGTAGAGGGTGGGGAATAAATACAACTAAAATCCAGGGCCTTTTATCTCAGTAAAATCTAGAGACCAGAGTACTAAAATTTGTCCAGATATCCTTTTTAAGTTGAAGGATAAGTTGTTGCATTTGGCCTCTTCTACAACTCAGAAAGAGAAAAAAAAATGTCTGGTGGATTCCTTTGAGTTTTAGAGACAAAATATTCCTCATTTGGGCTATTATTTTGACTATTTTTTTTATTAATCCAAGAAAACTTCTAGTTTTGTGTGGGGCCTATAACAAGAGAAAGCTGTAAAATTTCAGTACACTGTGCAAAGTGTTCTAACATTTGAGCCATATATTCAAGAAACCCAGTGGTTCTTGAAGTTTCAAAGACAGCTAGGGATGATGTTTGGAGACTTTGGCAGCCTGTATAGGTAATGGCAGTGCAGACTTTTAAAATTTTTATCTCAAGTCCTATTATCATCCAAAGATAACTACTCCCCTTTTGAGAAACTGCTATATTTTTTCCACTTGGTATAGAGAGTCTGAATGCTTGACAATAGGCCACCAAGATACCATGTGACCTGAGCTGTCATCATCCATTATTATTTTACTCACAAAGCCATAAAGTTTGGCTCACAAACATCACTCTGTTGCCAAATAAAAGTGTTATATATATGATTGGGACCAGGCAGACCGTGGAGGTACAAGTTAGTTTACATGAATTAAGTGGCCCAAATGCCCATGGTTCTTATTCCTACTACACTGAATGTTTCTCTCAGCCTACATCTATTCCATAATGAGGATTTCTTACCATCAGTTGAGGGAGGAAGGAAAATGTGAGCCTGGTTTACAGATTGTTCTCTATGATATGCAGGTACAAACTGACTATGGACAGCTGCAACACTACAACCACTCCCCGGGCTATTTCTAAAGTCAGTGATGAAAATAAATCTACCCAGTGTGCAGGACTTTAAGAAGTACATCTGTTTGTTCACTAAAATGGGCAGATGTTTGATTTTATAGTGACTCATGAACTGTGGCATGGTTTGGATGATGTTTGGGACTTGAAATAAATACAATTGGAAAATTGATGACAACATAATTTGGGGAAGAAGAATCTGGATAGACTTCTCTCAATGGGCAAAACAAACATGAAAATATTTGTATTCTTTATGAATGCTCACTAAATACTGATCTCAGCAGAGGCAGATTACAATATACAAGTGGATAGGATGATACGTCAGGGGGGTGCCAATTGGCCTCTTTCCCCAGCCACCTCTATTATTGCCCAGGGTCATGACAAAGTCACCATAGTGGCAAGAACTCCACATCGTGGGCTCCACTCACCAATTCCCAGTGCCCAATCTACCAGCAACAGTGAGAAACACTGAGTCCCTGATAAGGCACCATCCTAAGGGGTTCAAGCAACTACCCTACTGGGTAGGTGACAGGTTAACTATATTGGACCACTTCCATAATTTAAGGGGCAGCCTCTTGTACATACAGAAATAAACATTTACTCTGGATAAGGATTTGCTTTTTCTGCATCCAATGCTTCTGCCAAAACTGACATTCCTGGACTTACAGAATACCTTATCCACTGTCATGGTGTACCACACAGCATTGTTTCAGATCAAGGAACTCCACAGTAAAATAATTGTGGCAATGGGCTTATGTTCATGGAAATAATCCACTTCATGTTCTCAATATCCTGAAACTGCTGTCTTAATGGAATGGTTCAAGGACCTTTAGAAGATTCAGTAACAATGCAAGCTAGGTGGTAATATGTTACAGAGTTGGGGTATGATCCCCATGAGGCTACTCATGTTCTGAATCAGCAATGAATATGTAGTTTTGTTTTTCTGATAGTCAGCATTCATGGGTTCAGGAATCAAGG
Organism: Callorhinus ursinus; assembly: GCF_003265705.2. NCBI lineage: Eukaryota > Metazoa > Chordata > Mammalia > Carnivora > Otariidae > Callorhinus > Callorhinus ursinus. The sequence goes on along the minus strand of NW_027397109.1, from coordinate 10,986,923 downwards.
AATGGAAACAGGAGTGACAGCCCTGATTATTATTCTTGAGAACCCCAACAGGGCAATATTTAAATTTTTTATATCCATGAGTTTATGCCAGGACAACCTAGATGTGTTAGTTCCAGAGGAAGAAATGCCTCCACATGGAGACAAATGATTCACCTAAACAGGAAGTTCATAGTGCCTAAAGGCCAGTTTTGACTTATAATGTCTATGAATCAACACAGATAATTGTGTTGAATGAGGTCTCTGATTCTGACAACTGTCAAATTACAAAAAAAAAAAAAAACATAAAAGGGGATGAATTAAAGGGAATTTTTTTATATTACTATTGTAATAGGAAAAAAGACCTTCAGTATAGAAATGAGGTCAACCCCAAATACTGTATGGTCAAGTGAAATTTATAGCTAAAGGGTCTGGGAGGTCAATAGATGGAAGAGTACAAAAAGGACATATCAAGTGTAAGAGAATTTTGGTTAAACTGATATAAGAGTATTCTTGCTGAAGACAGGTCAAGCTGATCAGATATCACCTGGTGAATATTGGAAGATGAGATTCCCCCTTAGATATTGAGGGTGATCAGATATAGATGAGGGACTCTTGCTATACTGATTTAGTTGCATTATTGCTATGGATTTTACAAGGAAATTTAGAAATTAGCCTAGGAGAAGTTTCAGGGGCCTGACTAAAGTTTGGTTAAACAAATAATTTTTTTGTCATTATCAAAAGGGAATTGAATAACTATTCTACAATGGAGGTAAGGATGAGTATATCTGGAACACAGGATATCTCTTAGGTTTCTCTTAGTGTTACCATGTCCTGTAATTAAGGTAAATAAGAAACTACAACACCCTATTCAGCGCAGGACAAGGAATGGACCAGATTCTTCAGGAAAGAAGGTTTGAACCATGGCCATCTGGGGGTGCATGCTCAGGTGAAAGGGATAAAAAAGAAGTAGTAACAGAAGGTAGTTATAAATCTAGCTATGACCCTGTAACCAGTTCTAGAAATAAGAACTTTTAGTGTCATGTGTATTTCCACTTAATTTTGTTGTGATTACATTGGGGTGTGTGTGTATTCTTATATTAAAGGATTCTGATGACTCTATTTCTAGTAGTACATAGACTACTGATATAACAGTGAGAACTGGTTCCAGAGATACACAAAACACCTGCATTAAATGTTCCTAATTAACCACTTATAAAAAGCAACAAGCTTTTTTTTTAAGATTTTATTTATTTGACAGAGAGAGAGAGAGAGAGCACAAGCAGGGCGAGTGGCAGGCAGAGGGAGAGGGAGAAGCAAGCTTAATCACTCTGTGATCATGATCTGAGCTGAAGGCAAACGCTTAATCGTTGAGTCACCCAGGCGCTCCTTAAAACAAATCAAGAAGCTATTAAACTGTATACTATATTTGAACATTTTGGAAAACTAAGAAATATAATTATGTTGGTTGGTTCCTCCTTATGTTGCTGGACAAATTTGTAGAAGAAAAGAATAAACTCGGAGATTCAAATGCTCAGCTCAAGTGTTGAATAAAAGACCTATTAGTTTCTAGGTGTACCCTGAGGGAGAGATTTATATTTATGTAAGAATTGAAATGGCTTAAAATCAAACTGTGGTTGTCTGAATTTCAATGCAAATTAAATCCAAGTTTCCTAGGAGGAGTTAAGATGGTAGAGGAGTAGGGGACCCTAATTTCATCTGATCCCTGGAATTCAGCTAGATAGATAGCAAATCATTCTGAACACCTCTGAAATCAATCGGAGATATGAGGAAAGAATTGATCAATTCTACAAATAGAAAAGTGACCACTTTTTGCTAGGTAGGAGGTGAGGAGGTGTGAATATATCAGAAGATAAACCACAGAGTGAGGGAGCTTCCTTAGGGAGCTTACTGGAAAGTATTGTAAGTAGCAGCAAAGTGCAAGATTGGAACTTTTAGAAGTCTGCTACAGTTGGGGATGACCCTGGTTTAAAGGTGCTCAGATGGAGAAGCAGGGTGGAATTCCAGTTGGCACAGCGTGGTCTCAGGATCCTCAGGGTCACAAAAAGAAGGGGGGTGCCTGATGCAGCAGAGTCCCCAAGCATCGGAGCAGGGAATCTGGCTGGAAACAGCACATCTAGGCACCGGCTTTCTACTTAGTGTTGCCATAAACTTCAAACCACTGCATGGTTGCATGAAGTCTCCGGGCAGGGACCAAGCAAAAGGCAGAAGGGGGGGGCGGAGCAAGATGGCGGAGGAGTAGGAGACCTAGATTTCGTCTGGTCTCAGGAATTCAGCTGAATAGGGATCAAACCATTCTGAACACCTAC
>NW_027397109.1:10925368-10969617 GCF_003265705.2 Callorhinus ursinus | reverse complement strand
TCCCCCACTATTATTGTATTGTTGTCAATGTGTTTCTTTGCTTTTGTTATTAATTGCCTTATATAATTGGCTGCTCCCATGTTCGGGGCATAGATATTTACAATTGTTAGATCTTCTTGTTGGATAGACCCTTTAAGTAAGATATAGTGTCCTTCCTCATCTCTTATCATAGTTTCTTTTAACAAACACATCAAAATACATCCAGAATTTGGTTTATTGTTTTGTTCTGTTTTATTTCTTATTTGATTTTTTCTTGTTTTATTTCTGTTTTCTTCTGATTTGTTTCGTTTGTATTTTTCTGGTGTTGTTGTTGCTATTTTTGTCTCTTTTCTTTAATATATTCTTTTCTGGTCATATTGATGAGACAGAGAAACTCACCCCAAAAGAAAGAACAAGAGGCAGTACTCACTGACAGGGATTTAATCAATATGGATATAAGTAAGATGTCATACCTAGAATTCAAAACAATGATTGTAAAGATACTATCTGGGCTTTAAAAAAGCATAAAGGAGAGTAGAGAATCCATTACTATAGAAATAAAAGAACTAAAATCTAATCAGGCCAAAATTAAAATGCTATTAGTGAGATGCACTAAAAAATAGAGGCTCTAACTCCTAAGAAAATGAGGGAGATGTTGAGTCAGTGACATAGAAAACAAAATGAAGGAGAATAAAGAAGTGAAGAAAAAGAGAAAAACTACTGGATCATGAAGGGAGAATCTAAGGAATAGGCAATAGCCTAAAAAATGATATTCAAATAATAGGGGACCCAGATTGGGGGGGGCCAGAAGGTGTAATGAACAAATTATAGCTGAGAATTTCCCCGATCTGAGGAAGGAAATAGGCATTCATGTCCAGAGGCACAGAGAACCCCCTCAAAATCAATCAAACTAGTCAACAACTCAACATATAATAGTGAAGCTTGCATATTTCAGAGATAAAAAGAAAATCCTGAAAGCAGTTCAGGACAAGAGGTCCTTAAACTACAAGGTTAGAAACATAAGGCTGGCAGCAGACTGTCCATAGAGAACTGGGAGACCAGAAAGGACTGGCAGGATATACAGAATGTGCATGCTAAATTGGAAAAAATATTGAGCCAAGAATATTTTTTAATTATGTTAATCACCATACATTACATCTTTAGTTTTTGATGTGGTGTTCCATGATTCATTGTTTGCGTATAACCCCAGTGCTCCATGCAGAATGTGCCCTCTTTAATACCCATCACCAGGATAACCCATCCCACCACCCCTATCCCGTTTAGAACCTTCAGTTTGTTTCTCAGAGTCCACAGGTCTCTCATGGTTCTTCTCCTCTTCCGATTTCCCACCATTCATTCATCCCCTCCTGCTATGTTCTTTTTTTTTTAACATATAATGTATTATTTGTTTCAGAAGTACAGGTCTGTGATTCAACAGTCTTACACAATTCACAGCGCTCACCATAGCACATACCCTCCCCAAAGTCTATCACCCAGCCACCCCATCCCTCCCACCCCCCACCACTCCAGCAACCCTCAGTTTGTTGCCTGAGATTAAGAATACCTCATATCAGTGAGGTCATATGATACATGTCCTTCTCTGATTCACTTATTTAGTTCAGCATAATACTCTCCAGTTCCGGGCGCCTGGGTGGCTCAGTTGGTTAGGCGACTGCCTTCGGCTCAGGTCATGATCCTGGAGTCCTGGGATCGAGTCCCACATCGGGCTCCTTGCTCAGCGGGGAGTCTGCTTCTCCCTCTGACCCTCTTCCCTCTCGTGTTCTCTATCTCTCATTCTCTCTCTCTCGAATGAATAAATAAAATCTTTAAAAAAAAAAAAGAATCTTAAAAAAAAAATACTCTCCAGTTCCATCCATGTCATTGCAAATAGCAAGATTTCATTCCTTTTGATGGCTGCATAATATTCCTATATATATATTTATATATATATATACATCTTTTTTTCTTTTTCTTATTATTATGTTATGTTAATCACCATACATTACATCATTAGTTTTTGATGTAGTGTTCCATGATTCATTATTTGCGTATAACACCCAGGGCTTCATGCAGAATGTGCCCTCCTTAATACCCATCATCAGGCCAACACATACTCTTACCCCCTCCCCTCTACAACCCTTAGTTTGTTTTTCAGAGTCCATCGTCTATCATGGTTCATCTCCCACTACGATTTCCCCCCCTTCATTCTTCCCTTCCTCCTATCTTCTTTTTTAAATATAATGTATTATTTGTTTCAGAGGTACAGATCTGTGATTCAACAGTCTTACACAATTCACAGTGATCACCATAGCACATACCCTCCACCATGTCTATGACCCAGCCGCTCCATCCCTCCCACCCCCCACCACCCAACAACCCTCATTTTGTGTCCTGAAATTAAGAATTCCTCATACCAGGGAGGTAATATGATACATGTCTTCCTCTGATTGACTTATTTCGCTCAGCATAATACCCACCAGTTCCAGCCACGTCATAGCAAATGGCAAAATTTCAAACCTTTTGATGGCTACATAATATTCCATTGTATATATATACCACTTCTTCTTTATCCATTCATTTGTCAAAGGAGATCTTCACTCTTTCCATAGTTTCGCTACTGTTGACATTACTGCTATAAACATTGGGGTGCACGTAGCCCTTTGGATCCCTACGCTTGTATCTTTGAGGTAAATATCCAGTTGTGCAATTCCTGGATCATACGGTAGCTCTATTTTCAACTTTTTGAAGACCCTCTGTACTCTTTTCCAGAGTAGCTGCACCAGCTTAAATTCCGACCAACAGTGTAGGAGGGTTCCCCATTCTTTACATCCCCACCAACATCTGTCATTTCCTGACGTTAATTTTAGCCATTCTGACTGGTGTGAAGTGGTATCACATTGAGGTTTTGATTTGGATTTCCCTGATGCTGAGTGATGTTGAACACTTTTTCATGTGTCTGTTGGCCATTTGGATGTCTTTGGAAAAATGTCTGTTCATGTCTTCTGCCCATTTCTTAATTGGATCATTTGTTCCTTGGGTGTTGAGTTTGATAAGTTTTTTATAGATTTTGGATACTAGCCCTTTATCTGATATATCATTTGCAAATATCTTCTCCCATTTGGTCGGTTGTCATTTGGTTGTTGACTGATTATTTTACTGTGCAAAAGCTTTTTATCTTGATGAAGTCCCAAGAGTTCATTTTTGCCGTTGCTTCCCTTACCTTTGACGATGTTTCTAGGAAGAAGTTGCTGTGGCTGAGGTTGAAGTGGTTGCTGACTGTGTTCTCCTCTAGGATTTTGATAGACTCCTGTCTCACATTTAGGTCTTTCAACCATTTGGAGCCTATTTTTGTGTGTGGTGTAAGGAAATGGTCCAGTTTCATTTTTCTGTGTGGCTGTCTAATTTTCCAAACACCATTTGTTGAAGAGACTGTCTTTCTTCCATTGGACATTCTTTCCTGCTTTGTCAAAGATTAGTTGACCATTGAGGTGAGGGTCCGTTTCTGGGCTCTCGATTCTGTTCCATTGATCTATGTGTCTGTTTTTGTGCCAGAACCATACTCTCTTGATGGTGACAGCTTTGTAATAGAACTTAAGGTCTGGAATTTGGATGCCACCAGCTTTGCTTTGCTTTTTCAACATTCCTCTGGCTATTCGAGGTCTTTTCTTGTTCCATACAAATTCTAGGGTTATCTGTTCCATTTCTTTGAAAAGGGGATGGTTTTTTGATGGGGATTGCATTGAATGTGTTGATTGCTCTAGGTAGCATTGAAATCTTCACAATATATATATTTTTTCCAATCCATGTGCATGGAATGTTTTTCCATTTCTTTGTGTCTTCCTCAATTTCTTTCATGAGTATTTTATAGTTTTATGAGTCCAGATTCTTTGCCTGTTTGGTTAGATTTATTCCTAGGTATCTTATGGTTTTGGGTGCAATTGTAAATGAGATGGACTCCTTAATTTCCCTTTCTTCTGTCTTGTTGTTGGTGTATAATAATGCCACTGATTTCTGGGCATTGATTTTATGTCCTGCCACTTTATTTAATTCCTGTATGACTTCTAGCAGTTTGGGGATGGAGTCCTTTGGGTTTTCCACACAAAGTATCATATCATCTACAAAGAGTGAGAGTTTGACTTCTTCTTTGCCAACTTGGATGACTTTTATTTTTTTGTTGTCTGATTGCTGTGGCTAGGACTTCTAATCCTATGTTGGAAAGCAGTGGTGATAGTGGACATCCCTCCACGTTATTGACCTTAGGGGGAAAGCTCTCAGTTTTTCCCCATTTAGAATGATATTCGTTGTAGGTTTTTCATAGATGGCTTTTATGATATTGAGGTATGTACCCTCTATTCCTATACTCTGAAGAGTTTTGATCAAGAAAGGATGCTGTACTTCGTCAAATGCTTTTTCTGATTCTGTTGAGAGGATCATATGATTCTTGTTCTTTCTTTTATTAATGTATTGTATCACATTGATTGATTTGCGGATGTTGAACCAAACTTGCAGCCCAGGAATAAATCCCACTTGGTCGTGGTGAATAATCCTTTCAAAGTACTGTTGGATCCTATTGGCTAGTATTTTGGTTGGAATATTTACATCCATGTTCATCAGAGATATTGGCCTGTAATTCTTTTTGATGGGATATTCGTCTGATTTTGTGATCAAGGTACTGCTAGTTTCATAAAACAAGTTTGGAAGTTTTCCTTCCATTTCTATTTTTTGAAACAGTTTCAGAAGAATAGGAATTAATTGGTCTTTAAATGTTCAGTAAAATTCCCCTGGGAAGCCATCTGGCCCTGGGCTTTTGTTTGTTGGGAGATTTTTGATGGCTGCTTCAATTTCCTTAGTGGTTATAGGTCTGTTCAGGTTTTCTATTTCTTCCTGGTTTAGTTTGGTAGTTCATACATCTCTAGGAATGCATCCATTTCTTCCAGATTATCTAATTTGCTGGCATATAGTTGCTTATAATTGTTTGTATCTCTTTGGTGTGGGTTGTGATCTCTCCTCTTTCATTCGTGACTTTATATATTTGGGTCATTTCTCTTTTCTTTTTGATATATCCGGCCAGGGGTTATCAATCTTATTAATTCTTTCAAAGAACCAGCTCTTAGTTTAATTGATCTGTTCTACTGTTCTTTTGGTTTCTATTTCATTAATATCTGCTCTGATCTTCATGATTTCTCTTCTCCTGCTGGGTTTAGGCTTTATTTGCTGTTCTTTCTCCAGCTCCTTTAGGTGTAGGTTTAGGTTGTGTATTTGAGACCTTTCTTGTTTCATGAGAAAAGCTTGTATTGCCATATACTTTCCTCTTAGGACTGCCTTGACTGCATCCCAAAGTTTTTGAAGAGCTGTGTTTTCATTTTCTTTGGTTTCCATGAATTTTTTAAAATTTTTCTTTAATTTTCTCATTGGCCCAATTATTCTTTAATAGGATGCTCTTTAGCCTCCATGTATTTTAGTTCTTTCTGACTTTTCTTGTAATTGAGCTCTAGGTTCAAAGCAGTGTGTTCTGAAAATATGCGGGGAATGATCCCAATCTTTTGGTACCAGTTGAGACCTGATTTGTGACCTAGGATGTGATCTCTTCTGGAAAATGTTCCATGGGCAGTAGAGAAGAATGTGTACTCTCTTGCTTAGGGATGGAATATTCTGAATATATCTGTGTAGTCCATTTGTTCCAGTGTGTCATTTAAAGTCTTTATTTCCTTGTTGATCTTTTGCTTAGATGATCTGTCCATTTCAGTGAGAGGGGTGTCAAAGACCCCCACTATTATTGTATTGTTGTTGATGTGTTTCTTTGCTTTTGTTATTAATTGGCTTATTTAATTGGCTGCTCCCATGTTAGGGGCATAGATATTTGCAATTGTTATATCTTCTTTGTGGATAGACCCTTTAAGGTGGATATAGTGTCCTTCTTTATCTCTTATTACAGTCTTTGGTTTAAAATCTAATTTGTCTGATATAAGTATTGGCACCCCAGCTTTCTTTTGGTGTCCATTAGCATTGTAAATCTTTTTTGACCTCCTCACTTTCAACCTGAGGGTGTCTTTGGGTCTAAAATGAGTCTCTTACAGACAGCATATCGATGGGTCTTGTTTTATGCAATCTGATAGGCTGTTCTTTTGATTGGGGCATTTAGCCCATTTACATTCAGGGTAACTATTGAAAGATATGAATTTAGTGCCATTGTATTCCCTGTAATGTGACTGTTACTCTATATTGTCTGTGTTCCTTTCTGGTCTATGTTACTATTAGGCTCTCTCTTTGCTTAGAGAACCCCTTTCAATATTTCTTGTAGGGCTGGTTTCGTGTTTGCAAATTCCTTTAGTTTTATTTTGTCCTGGAAGCTTTTTATCTCTCCTTCTATTTTCAATGACAGCCTAGCTGGATATAGTATTCTTGGCTGCATATTTTTCTCTTTTAGTGTTCTGAATGTATCATGCCTGTCCTTTCTGGCCTGCCAGGTCTGTGGATAGGTGTGTTGTCAATCCAATACTTCTACCATTGTATGTTTCAGATCTCTTCTCCTGAGCTGTTTTCAGGGTTTTCTCTTTCTCTGAGACTTGTAAGTTTTACTTTTGGATGTTGAGGTGTTTACCTATTTTTATTGATTTTGAGGGGATTTCTCCATGCCTCCTGGATTTTGATGTCTGTTTCTTCCCCAAATTAGGGATGTTCCCTGCTATAATTTGCCCCAATATACCTTCTGCCCCTCTCTCTCTTTCTTCTACTTTTGGGATCCCTTTTATTCCAATATTGTTTCATCTTATGGGGTCACTTCTCTCTTGAATTCTGCCCTCATGATCCAGTAGTTGTTTAATCTCTCTTTTTCTCAGCTTCTTCATTCTCCATTATTTGGTCTTCTATATCACCAATTATTTGTTTTTCCTCTTTCATCCTATCAGTTAGAGCCCCCATTTTTTATTGCATCTCATTAATAGCTTTTTTTGATTTCGACTTGGTTAGGTTTTAGTTCATTTATTTCTCCAGAAAGGGTTTCTCTATTATCTTCCATGTTTTTTTTAGGCCCTGCTAGTATCTTTGAAATCTTCATTCTGAACTGTAGTTCCAACATTGTACTTATGTCTGTATTGATTAGGTCCCTGGTAGTCGGTACTGACTCTTTTTTTGTTTGACGTGAGTTTTTCCGTCCTGTCATTTTGTCCAGAGGAGAACAGATAAATGAGAGAACAAAATGCTAACAGGGTAACAACGTCCCCAGAAAAATATACACTAAACAAATCAGAAGAGACCTGAAACTGGGGAAAGAAAGAAAAAAAAAGAAAAAAAAGATCAAATGTGATCAGGCTGGGGAATATATCAGTGCCACACACTAATTTTGGGTGTATTCTGGTCTGTTAGAAGAAACTGCCTCCAAAAACTTTAAAGAAAGAAAAACTTATATATGTACAAAAATAAATGTAAGTACAATGAACAGATGGGTATGAGTGTAAAGATGATAATTATAAAAGAATTTATAAAAGGAATTGATAAGATAGGACGTTGCTTGAGAAAACAATGAAGGGAAATTTCAAAAAAGAGAAGAGAATGTGTTCAGGCAAGAGACTAGAACAAAGCCATCACTAGGGATTTTGGGTATATTTTGGTCTGTTAGAAGAAACTGTATCTGAAAATTTTAAAGAGAGAACAACTTATATATATACCAAAAATAAGGTTTACTATAATGAAGGAATAGAATATGACTCTAAAAATGAAAAATAAAAAAAGATTTTTAAAAAATGGATTGATAAGATGTTGGTTGAAAAAATGAAAAAGAAAAATACAAAAAAATAGAAAAAGAAAAAAGAAAATTAAAAAAATTATCTTTTAAAGACTAATGAATCAGAGTGAAAAAAGCCATGTGCTGTATTCCTCTAGTTCTGGAGTTCTGCCATTCTCATTGATCGGTAAACTTGGTCTTGGCTGGCTGTTCTTGCTGATCCTCTGTAGGAGGGGCCTGTAGCCATGGTTCTCAAATATCTTTGTCCCAGGCAGAATTGCACTGCCCTTGCCAGGGGCTAGGCTAAGTAATCTGCTCGGGTTTGCTCTTGGGAGCTTTTGTTCCCTGCAAGCTTTCCATACAGGTTTGGAAGCCGAGAGTGCCTATGGCGGCCTCCCAATCTCTGACCTGGAGGAGCCAAGAACTTGGGATCCCACTTCTCATTAAGCCCCCAGAGAAAAGCAGTCAATCACTCCTGTCTCCCTGGTCTCCTGGTCACCCCATGCTCATCTGGCGTGTGACCGAGGGTTTCTCTCTCTGGCACACAACCCTGTTTGGAGTCTCCAAACCCAGCTGATTCCTGTGGTGGGTTCCCGTGCCACTCCTCCCGGGTGAGAAAGGGGTGTCTCCCTCGATCTGCCACTTTTTGGGTCCCTGCTCAAAAAGCAGTGGTTCCACTGTGCTGCTGTTGATGGTTTATGGCAACCCCGAGCTTACAGCCCACTCCTTGGCTCCATCTTTGCAGTTGGCTTCCCCGCTCTGATCCCTGGGAGCTCTGCCGCAGTCAGACACTCTGGTCTTTCTGTGACCCCGAGTGTCCGGAAACCACACTATCCCAGTGAGGGTTCCACCCCCCGCTTAGCCACTGGAGTGACATCCCTCAGTGGAGCAGACTTATAAAATTTCTGATTTTGTTCTCTGCTGCTCTATCACTTGCCAGTAGCCCACTGACAGAGGCTTTCTCCCCCTGCGGTTGGTCTATCTTCTTGAATATCGCCTTAGATTCACTTCTCCACACATCCTACCTTCCAGAAAGTGGTTGCTTTTCTGTTCAGAGTGTTGCTGCTATTCTTTTCTTAGATCTCCTGTTGAGTTCGTAGGTGTTCAGAATGGTTTGATCTCTATCTAGTTGAATTCCTGGGACCAGATGAAATTTAGGTCTCCTATTCCTCTGCCATCTTGCTCCTCCTCCCAAATTTTTTATTGTGATTGAGTTCCAGTTTTAAAGCATTATGATCTGAGAAGATGCAGGGAATAATCTCAATCTTTTGGTATTTGTTGAGACCTGATTTTTGACCCAGTGTGTGGTCTATTCTGGATAAAGTTCCATGTGCACTTGAGAAAAATGTGTATTCTGTTGTTTTAGGGTGGAATGTTCTGTATATATCTATGATGTCCATCAGGTCCAGTGTGTCATTCAAAGCTCTTGTTTCCTTGTTGACTTTCTGCTTGGATGATCTGTCTAGTGTTGAGAGTGCAGTGTTGAGGTTTCCTACAATTATCGTATTATTGTCAATATGACTGTTTGTTTTGGTTAACAGTTGGCTTATGTAGATGGTTGCTCCCATGTTGCAGGCATAGATATTTACAATTGTTAGATTTTATTCTTGGACAGACCCTTTAAGAATGATATAGTGTCCTTCTGTGTCTCTAACTACAAACTTTAGCTTCAAATCTAATCTTTTCTGATATGAGAATTGCTACCCCAGCTTTCTTTTGATGTCCGTCGGCATGGAAGATGGATCTCCATCCCTTCACTTTCAGTCTGGGTGTATCTTTATGTTCAAAATGAATCTCTTTTAGACAGCATATGGATGGGTCCTGTCTTTTTATCCAATCTGCAACCCTGTGCCGTTTTATGGGAGCATTATGCCATTCACACTGAGAGTGATTATTAAAAGATATGAATTTATTGTCAACATGTTGCCTGTAAAGTCCTTGTTTCTATAAATTGTCTCTGTGAATTTCTGTTGTATATCACTCTTGGGGTCTTTCTCCTTTTATAGAACCCCCCCTTAATATTTCTTGCAGGGCTGGCTTAGTGGTCACATATTCTTTCAGTTTCTAGCAGTCTTGGAAGCTCTGCATCTCTCCATCCATTCTAAATGACAGCCTTGCCGGATAAAGTGTTCTTGCCTGCATGTTCTTCTTGTTTAAAACCCTGAATATGTCTTGCTAGGCCTTTCTGGCTTCCCAGGTCTCTGTGGATAGATCTGACATTATTCTGATGTTCCCCCCACTGTACATAGGGAATCTCTTCCCTGTAACTGCCCTAAAGATGGTTGCCTTTGTTCTAAGATTTGTGACTTTTATTATTACATGCCAGGGTGTTGGCCTGTTTTCCTCGATCTTGGGAGGGGTCCTCTCTGTGTCTAGGACACGAATGCTTGTTTCATTCTCCAGATTAGGGAAGTTCTCAGCTACGATTTGCTCAAATATATCTTCTAGTTCTCTCTCTCTCCACCCCCTCAGGGATCCCAATAATTCTGACATTGGAACGTTTCATGGCGTCACTTATTTCTCTAATTCTGTTTTCATGGATTTTGAGGTTTTTCTCCCTGGCCTCATCTTTTTCTTTCTTTTCTATGAACTGGTCTTCTAGATCACTAATTCCTTCTTCTGCCTCATTTACCATAGCTGTTAGAGTATCTAGATTAGATTGGTTCTCAGTGATAGCATTTTTCAGTTCTGCCAGTTCAGCTTTCATTTTTGCCCTTAGAGACTCAATGTTGCCATTAATCAATTTCTCCATTCTCATCTTCATATCTGTTACCCCGAAGTCCATTTCTGACATCTTGGTTATATCTGTATCCATTTATAAATCTGTGGGAAAATTCACAGTCCCTGAGTCTTTCCTATTTTGGGGGTTCCTCCTCCTAGTCATTCTGTTGAGGGGTGGTTGAAGAAGTGTACAGAGTCCAAATTATTGACCACAACGCAAGCAAATTGCACTTGTTTATAGGGACCTTAGGGTTGCCGGCCTCTTGTTTCCCAGCCTGTCTTCTGGGGGAGGGGACTGCTGCACTGTTACTCAGGCAGCCCTGTTTGGGCAGAGTTGCCCTGCCCCTGTGGGGCGGATGGGCTCATTGAAAACCAGTTTTGGGGGGTTTTGTTTTCTGGTGGCTTTCCCTGGTGGCTTTCTTCATCTCTTCTGAGAGTCAGAGTAGAAGAGACCGTTTCCAACTCTGCTTCAGAACAGAGAGATCGCAGTCTGTTCTTCAATGAGATCTCTAAGCCATCTATCTCCATTTCTGTGTTTGCTGCTATAAACTCCAGTGTCCTAGGTTGTGCACTCCTCAGCAGTGTTCCCAATCCTTGCCTCCAGGTCAGGGTCTGTCTGTGCCCTTTGTGCTTCTGAAATCACCAGCCATCCCCAGTTCACACGTGTGGCCCCGTCGTTCCAGGTTTCATTCCGGGGGTCTGCCTAAAGTCCTTTCCCTGTCACTACCAGTCTGTGAGTTTGTGCCCTGTCCCCAGCAAGGGAGGCTTTTGCTCACCTGCAGTGCAGGATCCCGATGGCTCCCTCCCCCTCTGGTTTTTCTTCTGATATTTGCTTGTGGAATCACAGCTCCCTGCTTCATAACTTGAAACCAGCCCCCTGCAATATTCTGTTTGTAGAGATCCAGATAAATCTTCTTACCTCTTAGGCTGAGTTTGTGGGTATTCAGAGTGGTCTGGTAGATATCCAGCTCAATTCAGGGGACCGGTTGAAATAGAGTCCCCTAGTCCTCCACCATCTTTTTTCACCTTGCTCATAATATGTTCTTAAAATTATTTGTATTTCCTTGGTGTTGGTCATGAACTCTCCACTTTCATTCATGATTTTATTAATTTGGGTCCTTTCTCTTCTCTTTTTGATAAGTCTGTCTCAGTTCTTTCAAAAAAACTAGCTTCTAGTTTCGTTCATCTCTTCTACTGTTCTTCTGTTTTCTATTTCAGTGGTTTCTGCTCTAATCTTTATTCTTTCTCTTCTACTTGGTTTAGGGTATTTGCTGTTCTTCCTCCAACTCCTTTAGGTGTAACCTTAGCTTGTGTATTTGAGATTTTTCTGATTTTTTTGAGAGAGACTTGTATTGCAATATACTTCCCTTTTAAGAGTGCCTTTGCTGTATCCCAAAGGTTTTGAGAAGTTGTGTTTTCATTTTCATTGGTTTCCATGAATTTTTAAATTTTTCTTATATTCCTGATTGGCCCATTCATTCTTTAGTTGGATGCTCTTTAACCTCCAAGTGTTTGAGTTCCTTCCAAAGTTGCTCTTGTGATTGAGTTCAAGTTTCAAAGTATTGTGGTATGAAAATATGCAGGGAATAATTCCAATCTTTTGGTATCAGTTGAGACCTGATTTATGACCCAGCATATGATCTATTGTGGAGAAAGTTCCATGCTTCCACGTGCACTTGAGAAGAATGTGTATTCTGTTGTTTTAGGATGCAATGTTCTGAATATATCTGTGAAGTCCATCTGGTCCAGTGTGTCATTCAAAGCCCTTGTTTCCTTGTTGAACTCCTCTTTAGATGATCTATCCACTGCTGTAAGGTGTTGAAGTCTCCTACTATTATTGTATTATTATTAATATTTTTCTTTAATTTGGTTATTAATTGGTTGGTATAATTGGCTGCTCCCAAATTATGATCATAATTATTTATAATCGTTAGATCTTCTTGTTGGATAGACACTTTAAGTATGGTATAATGCACATCTTCATCTCTTCCTTTAATCATTGGTTTAAAATGCAATTTGTCCTATATGAGGATTGCTACCCCAACATTCTTTTGAATTCCATTAGCATGATAAATAGTTCTCCTCCCACCACTTTCAGTCTGGAGGTTTCTTTAGATCTAAAAGACCCATTTTAGACCCATGATGATGGGTCTTGTTTTTTAAATCCCATCTGATACCCTGTGTTTTTTTATTGGTGCATTTAGCTCAGCTACATTCAGAGTAACTATAGAATGATATGAATCTAGTGCCATCATATTACCTTTAAAGTCCCTGTTTCTGTAGATTGTCTTTGTTTCTCTCTGGTCTATATTACTTTTGGGTTCTCTCCTCACTTACAGGATCCCCTTTAATATTTCTTGCAGGGCTGGTTTTGTGGTCACATATTCTTTTAGTTTCTGTCTATCCTGGAAGATCTTTATCTCTCCTTCTATTCAGAATGACAGCGTTTCTGGATAGTGTTCTTGGCTGCATTTTTTTTTCATTTTGTACCCTGAATATATCATGTCAGCCCTTTTCCCCCTGCCATGTCTTCGTGGGTAGGTCTACTGCCAGTCTAATGTTCCTACCCCTGGAGGTAAGGAACCTCTTGTCTTTAGTTGCTTTCAAGATTTTCTCTTATCTCTAAAATTTGCAAGCTTCACTATTATATGTCACAGTGCTGATCTATTTTTATTGATTTGGGGAAGGGTCTTCTCTACTTCTTGGATATGAATGCCTGTTTCCTTCCCCAGATTGGGGAAGTTCTCAACTGTGATTTGCTCAAATATACCTTCTGGCCCTCTCTCTTTTTCTTCTTCCTCAGACACGCCAATAATTCTGATATTGTTTCATTTTTTTAAGATTTTATTTATTTGACAGAGGAGACACAGTAAGAGAGGGAACACCAGCAGGGGCAGAGGGAGAGGGAGAAGCAGGCTTCCCGCTGAACAGGGAGCCTGACGTAGGGCTTGATCCCAGGACCCTGGGATCATGACCTGAGCTGAAGGCAGACGCTTAACAACTGAGCCACTCAGGCGCCCTGATATTGTTTCATTTTATGGCATCGCTGATTTCTCGAACCTTCCCCTCATGGTCTATTCTTTTTCTCTCTTTCCTCAGTTTCCTTCCTTGCCATCAATTCGTCTTCTATGTCACTTACTCTCTCTTCTGCCTCATTTACCCTAGCTGTTAAAGCATCCAACTTAGACTGCATCCCATTTAGAGCACTTTTAATATCGGCCTGATTAGATCTCATTTCTGCCCTAAGAGATTCTTTAGTGTCTTTATTGCTTTTTCCAAGCTCAGCTATTAACTTTATTATTGTTATCCTGAATTCCATCTCTGACATTTTACTTATACCCATATTGATTAGATCTGTGGTGGAGAGTATTACTTCTGGCTCTTTCTTTTGTTGTGAATTACTCCTTCTAGTCATTTTGCCCAGAAAGGGATGGATGAACGAGTGAACAGAATCAAAAATATCAACCATGACCTAAGCAAAATACACACTAGGCAAATTTGAAGAGTTCAGAAACCAAAAGAGAAATGAAAAAAAAAAAAAAAGAAAGAAAGAAAAAGAAAAAAAGGAAGGGAAAGAGAGAATATAATTTCACAGGGTGAACAAAACAGGGTTATCCATTTGGTCCTGAGTGTATTTTGGTCTGTGTGTTAGAACACAGTAAATTGTAAAGAAATTGTAAAGAAGAAAGAAATTGTAAAGACCCAACATTGTAAAGAAAGCAAAACTTATATATATACAAAAATAAAGTTGATTAGAGTGAAAGAAAGCCAAAAATGAAGAATATATCTCTAAGTTGTAAATGTAAAAAATGAAAGTTAAAAAAAAGACTTAAAGAGTTGAAATATAAAAAAAAACTGGTTGAAAAGGAAAAAAAATAAATGAAAAATTTTAAACTGAAAGATAAATGAATCATGAGAAAAAAACCTTGAATTTATCTACCATTTTCCTCTAGTGCTGGAGTTTTACAGTCCTATGTGGTCCATAAATTTGCTGTGCACCTGTTCTTCCAGTTGGTCTTCTGGGGGAGGGGTGTGCTGTGTTCTTCTCAGGTGTCTTTGCCTGGGCAGAGTGTACCTCCCCTTTCCATGGGGCTGGGCTCAGTGTAAGCTGGTTGCTATGTGTGGCTTTTGTTCCCTGAAGGCTTCCCATGCTTCTTTAGAGGACCAAATAAAAATGGTCATGCCCCTATCTCCAGGCCCAGAGCTGAAAGATCGAGGGCCCCTCTCTTTAGTAAACCATCAGGGATAAATTGTCTTCATTTTTGTGTGTGTCAAACTCTGCAGACTCCTGGGGTGTGTGCCCACAGTGATCCTTCTGGTGAAAGACAAAAGGTCTGGAGCTACTGCACTTTGTAGGGCCGTGGCATGGATAGCAGTGGCTAGATCATGGGCACACCCAGTCTCACCCCCCCCAGAAGGCAGAGGGCTCTCTGGTTCCTGTTTTTTGCAGGGGCTCCAGCACTGAGAGCTGTCCCCTAGTTGTATATGCTCGGTGGGGGGGGGAGGAAGACAGAGGGTCCTATGCTGTCCCCACATGGACAGGAATCTCCCATTTGGGCCCCAGATCGAGGTATTTGGCAATCTGAGCTGAAACCCCCGTTCCAGACTCACTGACTGTACCCAGTTTCCCCACTCCAATGCTTGGGAACTCTACTGGCTCAGATGCCCCCATTCTTTCTGTGACTCTGGGGATCCTGAGACCACACTGTCACACCTAGAATTCTGCCCTGCTTCACCACCTGAGTACCTTTCAGATAGAAATGTCTCTCATTGGAGATTTCTAAGGGTTCCGATTTTGCCCTCTAGGGTTATATAACTTTCTGGTAGCTGGCTTACAAAGGCTCCCTCCCTCTGCCATTTATCTTCCAAGATCTACCCTCAGATTCACCTCTCCCCACCTCCTACTTTGCAAAAAGTGGCCATTTTTCTACTTTTAGAGTTCCAGGTTTTTTTTTTTTTACCACTCAGTTTGAATTCATTGGTGTTCAGAATGATTTAATAGTTATCTAGCTAAATTCAAGGGGCCAGATGAAATGAGATCCCCTACTCTTCTGTCATCTAGCCTCCTCCAGGTTATATATAGTTCTTAACTGATTTCTTTTAATAGTTCAGACTGAACTGGGTTCAATCACGCCTACCATCAAGATGTTCTCAGAAAAACCTTGTTCTCTCAAGGCTATGTCCTTGAATAGCTCTCACTGTGGAAATGGTAGACAGAGCATACTTCCTAAGTACAAGGGTGGATGAGGAGCCTCTGATTTTCTGGGTCCAATTCAAAGGCCAACCAGCAGTATGCCCTCTTGATTATCTCCTTCAATGTTTATACGTATAAAAACTTATGACTAAAACCAGATTCTATTGGCCTCTCATTCTAACTTAGTCAGTACTTGCCTAGGACAATTAACCCATACTTTACAAACACTCAAACCCAGTCTCTCATTGTTTGGGACTCCAAACCTCCCTTTTACATTATACCCCAAATCTTCATATTCAAAGTATTTTTCTACCAGTACAATGGACGTCTATCTGGACCAATAGTGTAGAAGACCAATTCACCATTGGATACTCAATCAATCAGTTAGGAATGAAGACAAAGTATTCAAAATTCATACTTAGGGTTCTGGCGTGGTCCAGAGTTCCAATGATGAGTCTAATTGTCTCCAATTCATGGCATAACTCTCAAAGATAAAAAAGAGATGGCCATAGTTGAAGAAGAAGGGGAAAAAGAAGAAGAAGGAAAAGGAGGAGGAGAAAGAGGGGGAAGAGGAGGAAAAACACATGTTTTATTCAGAAATTTTGCAATATGGGAAGAAAGACCTGAGTGTAGAACCAGGCTCAATTTTGAATATGGCCTAGGTAATTAGGGATTTACAGTCAAGGAGCCTTGTGTGTAGAGTGGATAGACATTAACTAAGAAGAAGCATCAATGATAAGGGAAATTCTAGCTAAACTGATTTAACTGGATTATTGCTGAAGATGAACCTGTCTGATCAAACATCGTCTGGTGGATGGTAAAGAATGGGAAACCTAATTAGATACCAAAGGTGGTTAGATTTAGAGAATGAGAGACTCTTGCTATACTATCTTAGCAGAGTTCTCGCTAAGAATTTTACTAGACAGTGCAAATGTGGTTTTAGGGGAAGTCTCAGGGGTTTGATTAATGTTGGTGAAGGAAGAAATCTTTGTCACAAAAAAAGGGGAAATTGGACAACTACTACATGGATATAAGGAAGAGTATGTTTGGAATACAGAATGTCCCACAGTGTGTCTTTTAGTATTACCATACTTTTTGATTAAAATAAAAGCTACAAGAATCCATACAACCAACATTGATAATGTCTCAGGCCCTTCAGGAATAAAGGTTTGGGCCCCCTAACCAAATAAAGAACTTCAACTTCAGGTGAGTTTGTTGCCAGGGCAAAGGAAATTTATGACCAGTTACACAAATGAGGCTTGTAATTGTCACAAGTATTTCCTTCTTATTTTGTTATGAATATGTTTGTGTGTACAAATAAATATATTAAGCAAATATCTTTCTTTTCTATATTCTCTTATTCCTTCATCATTTAACTTGGAATTTAATTATTTATTTAATATCATATATTCAAGTATCATTAATTTTACATCATATGATTTTTAGGGATATAAAGAAAAAAGTAAACTTTATTAAGGACACTATTTCCTTATCTGGGGAAGGAGTTAATGTCTTTTTTTAATTATTATTTAATACCAGTATAATTAACATACAATGTTGTATTTGTTGCAGGTGTACAGTATAGTGACTCAAAAATTCTATACATTACTCAGTGCTTATCATGATAAATGTACTTTTAATCCCTTTCACATATTTCACCCATCCCCCCACCTTTCTCTCGTAACCACCAGTTTTTTCTTTATATTTAAGAGTCTTTTTTTTCTTTTTCTCTTTTTTTATCATTTACTTTGTTTCTTAAGTTCCACCTATAAGTGTTTCCATATGGTATTTGTCTTTTTTTGATTAATTTATTTCATTTAGCATTATACCTTATAACTCTATTCATGCTGTTGCAAATAACAAGTTTTTATTTTTTATGGTCTAGTAATATTCCACTGTGTGTATATGTATATTATATCTATATCTATCTATATTTATATATAACACAAGTTCTTTATCCATTCATCAGTCAACAGACTTTTGGGCTTTTTCTATAATTTGTCTGTTGTTGAAAATGATGCCATAAACATTGGGATGCAACTATCCTTTCAAATCAGTATTTTTGTGCCCTTTGGGTAAATATCCAGTAGTGTGATTACTGGGTTGTAAGTTAGTTCTATTTTTAACTATTTGAGGAACTTCCATACTGTTTTCCAGAGTGGCTGCTCCAGTTTGCATTGTCACTGACAGTGCAAGAGGTTTCTCCTTTCTCCACATCCTTCCCAAAACCTGTTGTTTCTTGTGTTGTCAATTTTAGCCACATGTGTTCATCTATACATGAATAGATTAAAAAATGTATATATCCATCTTTTTAATCTATTTTAATCTATATCTATATAATCTATATCTATCTATCTATCTATCTATCTATCTATCTATCTATATACATACAACACACACACAAATAGTTGTAAATATCAGGTGAAATAAACTTAGGGTGCTCCTACTCTGCCATCTTGCATCCCTTCCCCAAATCCATTACAGTTCTATATAGTAGTAGTTAAGTAGGAGAAAGAGAAATTAAGAAAGCAATTCCATTTATAGTTGTATCAAAAATAATAAAATACCTAGGAATAAAATTAGCCAAACAGGTGAAAGACCTGTACTCCAAAACTGTAATATATTGATGAAAGAGATTGAAGATGACACAAACAAATGGAGAGATATTCCATTCTCATCCATTGGAAAAACATATTTTCAGAATATCCATACTACCTAGAACAATCTACAGATATAATGCAATCTCTATCAAAATACCAATGACGTTTTTCACAGAAATAGAAAAAAATCCTAAAATTTGTATGGAACCATAAAAGACCCCAAATAGCAAAAGCAATCTTGAAACAGAAGAACACGACTGGAGGCATCACAATCTCAGATTTCAAGATATACTACAAAGCTGTAATAATCAAAACAGTATAGTATTGACCTAAAAATAGACACATATATCAATAGAACAGAATAGAAAGCCCAGAAATAAACTCATAATTATGTTGTCAATTTATCTTTAAGAAAGGAGGCAAGAATGAGCAATGGGAGAAAGTCTCTGCAACAAATGGTGCTGGGAAAACTGGACAGCTATATGTGAAAGAATGAAACTGGACCACTTTCTTACAGCATACACACATAAACTCACCATGGATTAAAGACCTAAATGTGAAACCTTAAACCATAAAATCCCAGAAGAGATCACAGGCAGTAATTTCTTTGGCATATAAATACTTTTCTAGTTACATTTTTTCTAGTTATTTTCCCTTTATTTTTCTAGATGTTTCTCCTGAACCAAGGGAAAAAAAAAACAAAAATAAAGTATTGGGAGTATATCAATAAACAAACAAACAGATAAACTTCTGCACAGCAAAGGAAATAATCAACAAAACTAAAACAGAACTGCCTAATGGAGTAAGACATTTACAGATGATATATCCAATAAGGGATTAGTAGTAGAAATTTATAAAGAACTTATACAACTCGACACACAAAAACGCAAATAATCCAATAAAAAATGAACATCAGAGAGATCAAGTGCGGTCCACAACAGAGACAGAGTCAGTACGGATGTCCGGACTGAAAGGAAGAGTGACTCAGACTCAATAGCCAGATGCAAGGAACATACATAGAAGAATCCCCTTGAAGTGACAAGTTTTAGTGAACCAGGGATACTGTGTTTTAGGGTACTTCACGGACTCTTCTTCATAAGGCCACTACTTTCAAGAGCAGATGTAACACAGAGAAACAGACACAGAGAGGTAGTTGAGAAAACAGAGAAATATGTTCCAAATGAAAGAACAGGACAAAATCACAGCAGGAAATTTTAGTGAAAGAGTAATAAGGAATATGCCTGATGCAGACCTTAAATTAATCATCACAAAGATGCTCACTGGACTTCAGAAAAGGGTGGAAGATATCAGTGAGACCCTTGACAGAGAGATAAAAAATAACACATCAAAGATGAAGAACTCAATAAATGATAATAAAATGGGTAGGATAACTAGTAGGGTACAGGAAGGAAAATAATGTATCAGTAACCTGGAGGATAGAGGAATGGAAAGCAATCAAGCTGAACAGATGAGAGGCAAACAAATACTCCATATGAGAATAGACTTTGAGAAGTCAGTGACTCCATGAAGAGCAAAAACATTCACATTATAGAAATCCCAGAATGTGAACAGAGAACAATAGGGGCAGAAAATGTATTAGATAAAATAATAGTTGAAAACTCCCCAAATCTGGGGAGGGAAATAGAGATCCAGAGCTAGAAGGCACAGAGACTCCCCATCATATTCAACACAAGGGGGTCCAAATCAAGACATAGTAGTTAAAATGGAAAAAAAAATAATGATAAAGAAATGATTTTGAAGGTTGTAAAGGAAAACCTAACTGTTATATAAAAGGAAAACCCAAAGACAATCAACTGATTTTTAAGCAGAAACCCTGCAGTCCTGAAAGGAGTGACAAGATGTATTCAAATTGTTGAAAGAGTAAAATCTGCAACCAAGAATGCTTTATCCAGCAAAGATATCACTCAGAATAGAAGGAGAGCTAAAGAGTTTCCCAAACAAAAGTTAAAAGAATTTATAACGACTAAACCAGCCTGTGAGAAATGTTAAGCGGAACTCTGTGAGTGGAAAACAAAAGCTGTAAGTAAGAGTAAAAAAAAAATTGAAAGCACACAAAAAATAAATAAATACATAATTAAGTGTATCTGTAAAAATCAATCAAGGGAAAGACAAAATAAAAGGATGTAAATGATGATACTAAATATCCAAAATGGGGAGGGAAAAGGAGTAAAGAATGAGTTAAAAATTAAGTGACCAAATACAGTGCTATATGCAGGAGAAGTTATATATAAACTGAATAGTAACCACAAGTCAAAAAACAGTAATAGATGTACAAAAAATAAAGAGTAAGGAACCCAAGAATATCATTAAACAAAACCATGGGGGGGAGCGCTGAGTGGTTCAGTTGGTTAAGCATCTGCCTCTGGCTCAGGTCGTGATCCCAGGGTCCTGGGATTGAACCCCTCATAGTCTCCCCACCTCGGTGGGTAGCCTGCATATCCTTCTCCATCTGCCTGCTGCTCCCCTTGCTTGTGCCCTCTCTCTGTGTCAAATAAATACATACATACATACATAAAATCTTAAAAAAAAGGAACCATGAAAGAGAGAAGAAAGAATTAGAGGAAAACTACCAAAACAACCACAAAACAAGTAACAAAATGGCAATAAATATATATCTAAGAATAACTACTTTGAATGTAAGTGGACTAAATGCTCCAATCAAAAGATATAGGGTGGCAGAGTGGATAAAAAAACAAGATCAATCTATATGCTGTCTATAAGAGATTTATATCAGACCTAAAGACATTTTCAGAATGGAAGTAAGGAAATGTAGAAACATTTATATGCAAATGGATGTCAAAGGAATGCCAGGGTAGCAATACTTGTACCAGACAAAATAGACATTAAAACAGAGATTGTGGGGCTCCTGGGTGGCTCAGTCGGTTGTGTCCAACACTTTTTTAAAAAATTTTTAAATTTTATTATGTTATGATAGTCACCATACAATACATCATTAGTTTTTGATGTGGTGATCCACGATCCATTGTTTTCATATAACAGCCAGTGCTCCATGCAGTATGTGCCCTCCTTAATATCCATCACAGGGCTAACCCCTTCGCTTCCCCCCTCACCTCTAAAACCCGGTTTGTTTTGCAGAGTCCATAGTCTCTCATGGTTCATCTCTCCCTCTGATTTTCCCCCCTTCATTTTTCCCTTCCTTCTCCTAATGTCCTCCATGTTATTCCTTATGTTCCACAAATAAGTGAAACCACGGTCTTAGGGTTGTGCAAGCTCACTGTTGGGCTCCACACAGAGCATGGAGCCTACTTAAAACAAAAGCAAACAAACAGAGATTGTAACAGGAAACAAAGAAGAATACTTTATAATAATAAAGGGGCAATCCAGCAAAAAGATATAAGAAGTGCAAATATTAATGAACCCAACATGGGACTGCTCAAATACATAAAACAGTTAATAAACATAAAGGAACTAATTGACCATAATACAATAAGAGCATGGGGACTTTAACATCCCACTTAAATCCATGGACAAATCTTCCAAACAGAAAATAAACTAGGGAATAGTGACTTTGAATGACACACTGGAACAGATGAATTTACAGACATATTCAGAACATTCCATCCTAAAATAGCAGAATACACATTCATTTCAAGTGCCAATGGAACATTCTATAGAATAGATCACATATTAGGCCAAGAAACAAGTATCAACAAACTGAAAAAGTTCGAAATCATACCATGCAACTTTTCTGAGCATAACACTATGAAATTAGAAATCAACCACAAGACAAAATGTGGACACACCACAAAAATATAGAGGTTAAAGAACATGTTACATCAGTGAATGTGTCAAACAAGAAGTCAGGAAAGAAATCAGAAATTACATGGAAACAAACAAAAATCAAAACATAATGGTGCAAAACTTTTGAGATGTAGAAAAAGCGGTTCTAAAAGCAAGGTTTATAGCAATAGAGGTCCATCTCAAGAAACGAGAAAAATATCAAATAACCTAACTTTATACATAAAGGACCTAAGAAAAGAACAACAAAACCCCAACATGGTGGAAGAAGAAAATACTAAAGACTAGAGAAGAAATAAATAATATTTTTTAAAAACTTACACTGAAAACAACAACAACAACAACAACAACAAAACAAAACAATACAACAGAGTGTTGAATCCAGGAGCTGGTTCTTTGAAAAGATAAAATTATTATCTATTAACAACTATACGCCAATAAACTGAGCAATCTGGATGAAATGGATGCCTTCCTGGAAACCTATAAGCTGCCAAGACTGAAACAGGAAGAAATTGCTAACATGAATAGGCCAATAACCCGTAACGAGATTGAAGCAGTGTTCAAAAAACTCCCAAAAAACAAGAGCCAGGGCCTCATGGATTCCCTGGGGAATTCTACCAAACATTCAAAGAAATAATACCTCTTCTACTGAAGGTGTTTCAAAATATAGAAACAGAAGGAAAACTTCCAAACTCATTCTATGAGGCCAGCATTACCTTAATCCCCAACACAGGCAAGGAGCCCATCAAAAAGGAGAAATTCAGACCGATATTCCTGATGAATATGGATTCCAAAATCCTCAACAAAATCCTAACTAATAGGATCCAACAATACATTAAAAGGATCATCCACCACGACCAAGTGGGATTTATCCCCAGGATGCAAGGGTGGTTCAACATTCGCAAATCAATCAATGTGATAGAACACACTACTAAGAGGAGAGAGAAGAACCATATGGTCCTCTCAATTGATGCAGAAAAAGCATTTGACAAAATACAGCATCCTTTCCTGATTAAAACTCTTCAGAGTATAGGGATAAAGTGAACATTCCTTGAGTTCATAAAATCCATCTATGAAAAACCCACAGAGAATATCATCCTCAATGGGGAAAACCTGAGGGCCTTTCCCTTAAGATCAGGAACATGTCAAGGATGCCCACTCTCGCCACTATTGTTCAACATAGTACTAGAAGTCCTAGCAACAACGATCAGACAACAAAAAGAAATAAAACGTATTCAAATCAGCAAAGAAGAAGTCAAACTCTCTCTTTTCGCAGATGACATGATATTTTATGTTGAAAACCCAAAAGACTCCACCCCCAAATTACTAGAACTCATACAGCAATTCAGTAATGTGGCAGGATACAAAATCAATGCACAGAAATCACTTGCTTTCTTATATACTAACAATTCAACTGTAGAAAGAGAAATTAGGGAAGTGATTCCATTTACAGTAGCACCAAAACCCATAAGATACCTTGGAATAAACCTAACAAAAGAGGTAAAGGATCTATACTCTAGGAACTACAGAACACTCATGAAAGAAATTGAAGAAGACACAAAAAGATGGAAAAATATCCCATGTTCGTGGATCAGAAGAATAAATATTGTTAACATGTCTATGCTACCCAGAGCAATCTATACCTTCAATGACATCCTGATCAAAATTCCAATGACATTTTTCAAAGTGCTGGAACAAACAATTCTAAAATTTCTATGGAATCAGAAAACACCTCAAAACGCCAAGGAAATGTTGAAAAAGAAAAACAAATCTGGGGGCATCACGTTGCCCAATCAAGGTATATTACAAAGCAGTGATCACCAAGACAGCATGGTACTGGCACAAAAACAGACATATAGACCAATGGAACAGAATAGAGAACTCAGATATGGACCCTCAACTCTATGGTCAACTAATCTTCGACAAAGCAGGAAAAAGCATGCAATGGAAAAAAGACAGTCTCTTCAATAAATGGTGCTAGGAAAATTGGACAGCCACATGCAGAAGAATGAAACTCGACCATCCTCTATCACCATACACACAGATAAACTAAAAATGAATGAAAGACCTCAATGTGAGACAGGAATCCATCAAAATCCTAGAGAAGAACATAGGCAGTAACCTCTTTGACATCGGCCCAGCAACTTCTTTCAAGATACATCTCCAAAAGCTAATGAAGCAAAAGCAAAAATGAACATTTGGGACTTCATCAAGATAAATATCTTCTGCAGAGCAAAGGAAACATTCAACAAAACAAAGAGGCAACCCACAGAATGGGGGAAGATATTTGTAAATGACACTACAGATAAAGGGCTGGTATCCACGGTCTATAAAGAACTTCTCAGACTCAACACCAAAAACACAAATAATCAAGTCAAAAAATGGGCAGAAGACATGAAAAGACACTTCTCTGAAGAAAACATACAAATGGCTAACAGACACATGAAAAAATGTTCATCATCATCAGCCATCAGCGAAATCCAAATCAAAACCACATTGACACACCACTTACACCAGTTAGAATGACAAAAATGTACAGGGAATTAAACAACAAATGTTGGAGAGGTTGTGGAGAAATGGGAACCATCTTCCGCTGTTGGTGGGAATGCAAGTTGGTACAGCCACTTTGGAAAACTGTGGAGGTTCTCCAAAAAATTAAAAATAGAGCTATCCTATGACTCAGTAATTGCACTACTGGGTACTTACCCCAAAGACACAGATGTAGTGAAAAGAAGGGCCATATGCACCCCAATGTTCATAGCAGCAGTGTCCACAATAGCCAGACTGTGGAAAGAGCCGAGATGCCCTTCAACAGATGAATGTATAAAGAAAATATGGTCCATATATATAATGAAATATTACTCCGCCATCAGAAAAGATGAATACCGAACTTTTACATCAACATGGATGGGACTGGAGGAGATTATGCTACGTGAAATAAGTGAAGCAGAGAAAGCTAATTACCATATGGTTTCACTTATTTGTGGAACATAAGGAATAGCATGGAAGACATTAGGAGAAGGAAGGGAAAGATGAAGGGGGGGGGGAATCAGAGGGAGAGATGAACCATGAGAGACTATGGGCTCTGAGAAACAAGCAGGGTTTTAGAGAGGAGAGGGGAGGGGGGATTGGTTAGCCTGGTGATGGGTATTAAGGAGGGCACGTACTGCATGGAGCACTGGGTGTTATACAGAAACAATGGATCGTGGATCACCACATCATAAACTAATGATGTATTGTATGGTGACTATCATAGCATAATAAAATTAAAAAAATAAATAAAAGAACAAAAAAATAAAAATTTTTAAAAAATTTTAAAAAGATAATATTGATAAACCTCTAGTCAGACTCAACAAAAACAACAGCAACAACAATAACAGCAACAACAATGAAGAAAGGACTCAAACGAAATCACCAATGAAAGAGAAATAGCAATTAAATCCACAGAAATACACAAAGAAACTATATGAGAATATTATGAAAAACTATATACCAACAAATTTGACAACCAAGAAGAAATTAGGTTCACAGAAATGGGACACCTGGATGGCTCAGTTGGTTAAGCATCTGCCTTTGGCTCAGGTCATGATCCTAGGGTCCTGGCATCCAGTCTTGCATCGGGCTCGTTGCTCAGCAGGGAAGGTGCCCCTCCCTCTGCCTGCCATTCTCCCTACTTGTGCTCTCTTTCTATCTCTCTGACAAATAAATTAATAAAATCTTTTTTTTTAAAGTTCACAGAAGAATATAATCTAACAAAACTAAAGCAGCAAAATATAGACAATTTGAACAGATCAATTACCAGCAAGGAGTTTGAATCAGTAATCAAAAAACTCCTAATGAGCAGTTCAGGACCAAAATGCTTCACAGATGAATTCTACCATACATTTAAAGAAAAGTTAATACCTATTCTTCTCAAGTATTAAAAAAAAATAGAAGGAAAACTTCAAAATTAATTCTATGTGGCCAGTATTACCATTATAACAAAACCACAAAAGTCATCACAAAAAAAAGAAAGAAAAGAAAACAGGTCAATATCTTTCATAAATATAGATTCTAATATCCTCAGCAACATACTAGAAAACAGAATCTAGCCATACATTTAAAAAAAATAATCATTCATCACAGTCAAGTGGGGTTTATTCCTGGGATGCAAGAGTGGTTCAATATTCACAAATCAATCAATGTGATACATCACATCAATAAGGGAAAAGATAAGAAACATATGTTCATCTCTATAGATGAAGATAAAACATGTGACAAGGTAAAACATCCATTCATGATAAAAGCCCTAAAAGTGTAGGTTTAGAGGGAACATAACTCTATATAATAAAAACCATATATAAACCCACAGTGAACATCATCTTCTGTGGGGAAAATCTGAGCTTTTCACTGAAGGTTAGGACTAAGACAAAGTGCCCACTCTCACCACTTTAAAAGAATTTATTAATTTATGGGAGAGAGCATGGCAGGTGGGCGGGTGGTTTGCAGACGGAGAAGCAGACTCCCTACTGAGCAGGGAGCCAGATGCGGGCCTTAATCTCAGGACCCCAGGATCATGATCTAAACTGAAGGCAGATGCTTAACTGACTGAGCCACCCAGGTGCCCAACTCTCACCACTTTTATTCAACATAGTACTGGAAGTCCTAGCCACAATAATCAGACAAAAATAAATAAAATGCATTCAAATTAACAAGCAAGATGTAAAACTCATTATTGCAGGTGACATGATACTTTATATAAAAAACCCTAGGGGCACCTAGGTGGCTCAGTCAGTTGAGCATCCGAGTCTTGATTTCAGCTCAGGTCATAATCTCAGGGTTGTGAGACTGAGCCCCATGTTGGACTCCATACTGGGCATGGAACCTGATTAAAATTTTCTCTTACCCTCTCTTTCTTCCTCTCATCCCCTCCCTCCCTAACAAACAAACAAACAAAAAACACTAAAACTCCACCAAAAACCTCTGGAACTGATAAATAAATTCAGTTAAGTCACAGGATACAAAATCAGTGTGAAGAAATCTGTTTCATTTCTATACACTAATAATGAAGCAGCAGAAAGAGAAACCAAGAAAACAATCCCATTTACAATTGAACCAAAATAATAAGATACCTAGGAATAAACCTAACCAAAGAGGTGAAAGACCTGTACTCTGAAAACTATAAAACACTGATGAAAGTAATTGAAGATAATACAAAGAAATGGAAAGACATTCCATCTTCATGGATTGGAAGAACAAATATTGTTAAAATGTCTAAACTACCTAAAGCAATCTACACATTACCAACAGCATTTTTCACAGAACTAGAACAAACTATCCTAAAATTTGTATGGACCAAGACCCTTAATAGCCAAAGAATTTTGAAAATGAAAAGCAAAGCTGGAAGTATCAAAATTCCAGACTTCAGTTATATTACAAAGCTGTAGTCCTCAAAACAGTACTGACCTAAAAGTAGACACATAGATGAATGGAACAGAATTGAAGACACAGAAATAAACCAACAGTTATATAGTCAATTACTCTTTGACAAAGCAAGAAAGAATATCCAATGGGAAAAAGGCTGCCTCTTCAACAAATTGTGTTGGGAAAATTGGTCAGCTACATGCAAAAGAATAAAACTGGACCACTTTCTTCCACTATACCCCAAAAGAAACTCAACATGAATAAAGACCTAAATGTGAGACCTGAAACCATAAAAATCCTTGAAAAGAGCATTGGCAGTAATGTCTCTGAAATTGGCCATAAGAAAATTTTACTAGATATGTCTCCTGAGGCAAGGGAAATAAAAGCAAAAATAAACTTTTGGGACTATATCAAAATATAGAGGTTCTGCAAATTGAAGGCAACAATCATCAAAATTAAAAGGCAACCTATGGGTTGGGAGAAGGTATTTGCAAATGACACATCCAATAAAGGGTTACTATCCAAACTATGTAAAGAATGTATACAACTCAACACCCCCCCCAAAAAAAATGCAGTTAAAAAAATGGACAGAAGACAGGAACAGAAATTCCTCCAAAGAAGATATACAGATGGCTAACATACACATGAAAAAAAATGCATTGTCATTTCCTAGCAGTGAAATGCAAATCAATAATACAATGAGATATCACCTCACACCTACCAGAAAGGCTAAAATAAAAAAAAAAAAAGACACACCAAGTATTGGTGTGGTTGTAGTAAAAAAGGATCTCTTGTGCACTGTTTGTAGGAATTCTTCTTTAAATGTTTGGTAGAATTTCGCTGGGGGGCCATCTGATTCTCAACTCTTGTTTGTTGGGAAATTTTTGATTACTGCTTCAATTTCTCTGTTGGTTATGGGCTGTTCAGGTTTTCTCTTTCTTCCTGTTTTAGTTTCAGTAGTTTATACCTTTCTAGGAATGCATCCATTTCTTCCAGATTGCCTAATCTGTTGGCATATATTTGCTCATAATATGTTCTTATAATTGTTTGTATTTCTATGGTGTTGATTTTGATCTTTCCTCTTTCATTCATTCTTTTGTTTATCTTGGTCCTTTCTCTTTTCCTTTTTATTAGTCTGGCTAGGGGGTTATCGATCCTATTAATTCTTTCAAAGAAGACAGTTCTTAGTTTTGTTGTTGATCTGTTCTACTGTTCTTTTGGTTTCTATTTCATTGATTTCAGTTCTAATCTTTATTGATTCCCTTCTGCTCGGTTTAGGTTTTATTTGCTTCTTTCACAGCTCCATTAGGTGTAAAGTTAGGTTGTGTATTTGAGACCTTTCTTCTTTCTTGAGAAAGGTTTGTATTGCTATATACTTCCCTCTTTGGACTGTCTTCACTGCATCCCAATGATTTTGAACAGTTGTGTTTTCATTTTCATTTGTTTCCATGAATTTTTAAAACTCTTCTTTAAATTTCTCGTTGATCCATTCATTTGTTGGTAGGATGCTCTTTTACCTCCATGTATTTGAGTTCTTTCCAAATTTGGTCTTTTGATTGAATTCAAGTTTGAAATAATTGTGCTCTGAAAATTTGCAGGGGATAATCCCAATTTTTGGTATTGGTTGAGACGTGATTTGTGACCCAGTATGTGATCTATTCTGGAGAAAGTTCCATGAGTACTTGAGAAGAATGTGTATTCTGTTGCTTTAGGATGGAATGCTCTGAATATATCTGTGAAGTCCATCTGGTTTAGTGTGTCATTCAAAGCACTTGTTTCCTTTTTGATCTGCTTAGATGATTTGTCCATTGCAGTGAGTGGGGTATTAAAGTCCCCTACTAGTAGTATATTATTATCAATGTGTTTCTTTAATTTTGTTATTAATTGGTTTCTATAATTGGCTGCTCCCCTTTTGGGGGCATAAATGTTTACATTTGTTAGACCTTCTTGTTGGTTAGATCCTTTAAATAAGATATAGTGTTCTTCCTCATTTCTTATTACAGTTTTTGGTTTAAAATCTAATTTGTCTGATATAAGGATTGCTACCCAGATTTCTTTCGGTGTCCATTACCATGATAAATGAATTTGAAAGTTTTCCTTCCTCTCTTTTTAAAGATTGATTTATTTATTTATTTATTTATTTATTTATTTATTTATTTTAGAGTGAGAGAGCATGAGCAAGGTGGGGGAGGGGCAGAGGGAGAGAGAATCCTGAAGCAGACACCACGCTCTTTGCAGAACCTGAGGCAGGACTTGATCCCAGGACCCTGATTTTGGCCTGAGCCAAAATCAAAAGTCAGCCACTTAACTGACTGAACCACCCTGGCTCCCCCTTCCTCTTCTATTTTTGGAATAATTGGAATAGAATAGGCATTAACTCTTCTTTAAATGTTTGGTAGAAAACATCAGTGAAGCCATCAGTTCCTGGACTTTTTGCTCATTGGGACTTTTTTGAATATTGATGCAATCCACTTCCTGGTAATCTGTCCATTCAAATTTTATATTTCTTTCTGGTTCAGTTTTAGTAGGTTATATATTTCTAGGAATGTATCGATTTCTTAAAGGTTGTACAGTTTGTTGGCATATATCTTTTTTTCATAATATTCTCTTACAATTGTTTGATTTCAGTGGTGTTGGTTGTTATTTTTTTCATTTGTAATTTTATTTATTTGAGTCCCTTATCTTTTCTTTTTTCCTTTTGATGATATTGGCTAGAGGTTTATGAATTTTGTTTATCATTTCAATGAACCAGCTCCTGGTTTTATGTATATGTTCCACTGTTTTTTGTTTGTTTGTTTTGTTTGTTGCTTTATTCTAATTTCTATCATTTATTTCTGCTATAATCATCATTATTTCCTTCCTTTCACTGGTGTTGGGTTTTCCTGTTCTTTCTATAGCTCTTTCTTTGAGATTTATCTTGCTTCTTGAGGTAGGACCATATTGCTCTAAACTTCCCATTTAAAACCACTTTTGCTTCATACCAAAGATTTTTGACCATTGTGTTTTCATTTCATTTGTTTCCATGTACTTTGGATTTCTTCTTTGATTTCCTGCTTAATCCATTCATTCTTTAGTAGCATGTTACTTAACATTCATATATTTGTGTTCTTTCCAGATATTTTCTTGTGGTTGTTTTCTAGTTTCATAGTGTTGTGGTCAGAAAAGATGCATGGTATGACTTTGATTATTTTTTTTTTAATTTGTTGAGACTTGTTTTGTGGCTTAATGTGTGATCTATTCTTGAGAATGTTCCATGTGCACCTGAAAATGATATGCATTCTGCTGTTCTAGGATGAAACTTCCTAAATATATGTGTTAAATCTACATGATCCAATGTGTCATTCAAAGCCATTGTTTCTTTGTGTTTGCAGGGATAAACTCTAAATGGATGAAAGACCTCAATGAGAGATAGGAATCCATCAAAATTGTAGAGGAGAACACAGGCAGTAACCTCTTCAACATTGGTCACAGAAACTTGTTTCAAGACACGTCTCCAAAGGCAAATGAAACAAAAGCAAAAATGAACTTTTTGGACTTCATCAAGATAAAAATTTTCTGCACTGCAAAGGGAACAGTCAACCAAACGAAAAGGCAACCCACAGAATGGGAGAAGGTATTTGCAAATGACACTACAGATAAAGGGCTGGTATCCAAGATCTATAAAGAATTTCTCAAACTCAACACCCAAAAAACCAAATAATCTTAAGGGCGGAGCAAAATGGTGGAGGAATAGGAGACCTGGATTTCGTCTGGTCTCAGGAATTCAGCTGAATAGGGATCAAACCATTCTGAACACCAACGAAATCAACAGGAGATCAAAGAAAAGAATAGCAACAACTCTCCGAACAGAAAAGCGACCACTTACTGGAAGGTAGGACGTGTGGAGAAGTGAATCCAAGGTGATATTCGGGAGGAGAGGCGGTGGGGGTGGGGATCTCCGTTGGCCGCTTCTGGCAAGGGATTGAGCTGCAGAGCACAAACTTGGAACTTTTAGAAGTTGACTCCCCTGAGGGACTTTGCTCCAGTGGCTAAGCTGGGGGTGGAACCCTCGCGGGACAGTGTGGTCTCAGAACCCTCGGGGTCACAGAAAGAGCAGGGGTGCCTGAGTGCGCCAGAGCTCCCAGGTATTGGAGAGGGGAAGCTGGCTGCAGAGACAGAGCCGAGTTGTGGGCTTTCAGCTCGGAGTTGCCATAAACCATGATCTGTGGCACAGTCGGGCCACTGCTCCTCCAGCAGGGACCCAACAAGTGGCAGATCCAGGGAGACTCCCCTTCCTCCTCCGTGAAGAGCGGCGGAAGAGTGCACTGAAGGGAATTGCTGAGTTTGGAGACTCCACACCGAGTAGGGTGGCAGAGATAGAAACGCATGATCACAGGCCAGGTGAGCACGGAGTGCGGCCGGAGAATGGGGAGACGGGAGTGATTGACTGCTTTTCTCTGGAGGCACACTGAAGAGTGGGTCCCTGAGTCCTCGGCTGCTGCGGAGCAGAGACTGGAGGCTCCCATTTTCACTCTCATCCTCCAAAGCATACGGAAAGCTTGCAGGGAACAAAAGCTCCCCAGAGCAAACCCCAGCAGATTACTTAGCCTGGACCACCAAGGGCAGGGCAATTCCGCCTCTGGCAAAGACATTTGGGAACCACGGAAACAGGCCCCTCCCACAGAAGATCAACATGAACAAACAGCCATGATCAAGTTTACTGATCAATGAGAATGGGAGAACTCCAGTGCTGGGGAATACTGCACAGAGAATTCATGGCTTTTTTACCATGAATCATCAGTTGTTCAAAGTTAATTTTTTTAACTGATTTTTAAAAATTTTTCTTTTTCCTTTTTCAACCAGTATCTTATCAATCACTTTTTTTAAAAAAAATTATTTTTCATTTTTAGAGTCATATTCTATCCCTTCACAGTAGTTACCCTTATTTTTGGTATATATATATATGTTGTTCTCTCTTTAAATTTTGAGATACAGTTTCTTCTAACAGATCAAAAGATACCCTAAATTACTAGTGTATCGCTTTGTTCTAGTCTCCTGCCTGATCACATTCTCTCCCTGTTTTTTTAATCTTCTTTCTTTTACAAACAACTTCTTATCAATTCCTTTTTATAAAATATTTTATAATTTTCATCTTTACAATCATATGGCATAACTTCATTGTACCAACCCTTATTTTGTACATATATATCTTTCTTCCTTTAAAATTTTAGGAGGCACTTTCTCCTAACAGACCAAAATACACCCCAAATCTAGTGTGTGGCACTGATCTATGCACTAGCCTGATCATATTTGATCATATTTTGTTTTTTTGTTTTGTTCTGTTTTTGTTTGTTTTTATCTTTATCTTTTTCTTTTCTCTTTCTTTTTTTTCTTTCCCTTTCTTCCCCCCTGGTTTCAGGTCTTTTCTGATTTTTTTGGAGTATATTTTCTGGGGATGTTGTTAACCTGTTAGCATTTTGAGCTCTCATTCATCTATTCTCCTCTAGAAAAATGACAAGACAAAATAAATCAACTCAACAAAAAGAACAAGAGGTAGTATCGTCTGCCAGGACCTACTCATTACGGACATTAGTACGATGCCAGACCTAGAGATCAGAATCACAATTTTAAAGATACTAGCTGGGCTTGAAAAAAGCATGGAGGTTATTAAAGAAACCCTTCCTGGAGAAATAAAAGAACTAAAATCTAACCAAGCCGAAATTAAAAAAGGCTATTAATGAGGTGAAATAAAAAATGGAGGCACTACTGCTAGGATAAATGAGGCAGAAGAGATAATTAACGATATAGAAGAACAACTGATGGAAAATAAAGAAGCTGAGAAAAAGAGAGATAAACAACTACTGGATTACGAGGGCAGAATTCGAGAGATAAGCGATACCATAAGACAAAACAACATTAGAATAATTGGGATCCCACAAGAAGAAGAAAGAGAGAGAGGGCCAGAAGGTATATTGGAGCAAATTATAGCAGAGAACTTCCCTAATGTGGGGAAGGAAACAGGCATCAAAATCCAGGAGACACAGAGAACCCCTCTCAAAATCAATAAAAATAGGTCAACACACCAATATCTAATAGTAAAACTTACGAGTCTCAGAGACAAAGAGAAAATCCTGAAAGCAACTCGGGAGAAGAGATATGTAACCTAAAATGGTAGAAATATTAGATTGACAATAGACCTATCCACAGAGACCTGGCAGGCCAGAAAGGACTGGCATGATATCTTCAGAGGACTAAACAAGAAAAATATGCAGCCAAGAATACTATATTCAGTTAGGCTATCATGGAAAATTGAAGGAGAGATAAAAAGCTTCCAGGACAAACAAAAATTAAAGGAATTTGCAAGCATGAAACCAATCCTACAAGAAATATTGAAAGGGGTCGTCTAAGTAAAGAGAGAGCTTAAAAGACACATAGACCAGAAAGGAACACAGAAAATATACGGTAACAGTCACCTTACAGGCAATAAAATGGCACTAAATTCATATTTCCAATAGTTACCCTGAATGTAAATGGGCTAAATGTCCCAATCAAAAGACACAGGCTATCAGATTGGATTACAAAACAAGACCTATCAAAATGCTCTCTGCAAGAGACTCATTTTATTTTTTTTAAGATTTTAAATATTTATTCATGAGAGACAGAGGAGGAGAGAGAGAGAGGGAAACAGAGAGAGAGAAGCAGAGGGAGAGGCAGACTCCCAAGGAGCAGGGAGCCCAATGTGGGACTCGATCCCAGGACCCTGGGATCATGACCTGAGCTGAAGGCAGACGCTTAACCATCTGAGCCATCCAGACACCCGGCAAGAGACACATTTTAGACCCAAAGACACCACCACATTGAAAGTGAGGGGGTGGAAAACCATTTAACAGGTTAATTGACACCAATAGAAAGCTGGGCTGGCAATCCTTATATCAGACAAACTAGATTTTAAAACAAAGACTGTAATAAGAGATGAAGAAGGACACTATAGTCTACTTAAAGGGTTTATCCAACAAGAAGATTTAACAATTGTAACTATCTATGCCCCTAACATGGGAGCAGCCAATTATATAAGGCAATTAATAACAAAAGCAAAGAAACACATTGATATGAATACAATAATAGTGGGGAATGTTAACACTGCCCTGACTGAAATGGACAGATCATCTAAGCAAAAGACCAACAAGGAAATAAGAACTTTAATTGAGACACGGGACCAAATGTCCTTCACAGACATATTCAGAACATTCCATCCCAAAGCAACGGAATGCACATTCTTCTCCAGTGCCCATGGAACATTCTCCAGAATAGATCACATCCTAGGTCACAAATCAGGTCTCAACCAGTACCAAAAGATTGAGATTATTCCCTGCATATTTTCAGACCACAGTGCTTTGAAACTAGAACCCAATCACGAGAGGAAAGTCGGAAAGAACTCAAATACATAGAAGCTAAAGAGCATCCTACTAAAGAATGAATGGGTCAACCAGGAAATTAAAGAAGAATTAAAAAAATTCATGAAAACCAATGAAAATGAAAACACAACTGTTCAAAATCTTTGGGATACAGCAAAGGCTGTCCTAAGAAGAAAGTATATAGCAATACAAGCCTTTCTCGAGAAACAAGAAAAGTCTCAAATACACTACCTAACCCTACGCCTAAAGGAGGTAGAGAAAAAACAGCAAAGAAAGCCTAAACCCAGCAAGAGAAGAGAAATAATAAAGATCGGAGAAGAAATCAATGAAATAGAAACCAAAGGAACAGTAGAACAGATCAACGAAACTAGGAGCTGGTTCTTTGAAAGAATTAACAACATTGATAAAACCCTGGCCAGACTTATGAAAAAGAAAAGAGAAATGACCCAAATCAACGAAATCATGAATGAAAGAGGAGAGATCACAACCAACACCAAAGAAATACAAACAATTATAAGAACATATTATGAGCAACTGTATGTCAGCAAATTAGATAACCTGGAAGAAATGGGTGCATTCCTAGAGATGTATCAACTACCAAAACTGAACCAGGAAGAAATAGAAAACCTAGACAGACTATAAACACTAAAGAAATTGAAGCAGATATCAGATATCTCCCAAAAAAGAAAACCCAAGGGCCAGATGGCTTACCAGGGGAATTCTAACAAACATTTAAAGAATTAATACCTATTCTCCTGAAAATGTTCCAAAAAATACAAATGGTAGGAAAACTTCCAAACTCATTTTATGAGGCCACCATTACCTTGATCCCAAAACCAGACAAAGACCCCATCAAAAAGGAGAATTACAGAACAATGTCCTTGATGAACATGGATGCAAAAATTCCCACCAAAATACTAGCCCATAGGATCCAACAGTACATTAAAAGGATTATTCACCACGACCAAGTGGGATTTATCCCTGGGCTGCAAAGTTGGTTCAACATCCGCAAATCAATCAACGTGATACAATACATTAACAAAAGAAAGAACAAGAATCATATGATCCTCTAAATAGATGCAGAAAAATCATTTGACCAAGTATAGCCTGATTTCTTGATCAAAAGTCTTCAGCGTATATGGATAGAGGGTACATACCTCAATATCATAAAAGCCATCTATGAAAAACCTACAGCGAGTATCATTCTCAATGGGGAAAAGCTGAGAGCTTACCCCCTAAGGTCAGGAACGCTGCAGGGATGTCCAGTATCACCACTGCTATTCAACATACTATTAGAAGACCCAGCCATAGCAATCAGACAACAAAAAGAAAACAAAGGTATCCAAATCGGCAAAGAAGAAGTTAAACTCTCACTCTTTGCAGATGATATGATATTTTATGTGGAAAACCCAAAGACTCTACCCGAAAACTGCTAGAACTCATACAGGAATTCAGTAAAGTGGCAGGATATAAAATCAATGCACAAAAATCAGTGCCACTCCTATACACCAACAAGACAGAAGAGAGACAAATTAAGGAGTCGATCCCATTTACAATTGCACCCAAAACTATAAGATACCTACGAATAAATCTAACCAAAAAGCAAAGGATCTGTCCTCAGAAAACAATAAAATACTCATGAAAGAAATTGAGGAAGACACAGGGAAATGGAAAAACGTTCCATGCTCATGGATTGGAAAAAGAAACATTGTGAAAATGTCAATGCTACCTAGAGCAATCTACACATTCAATGCAATCCCCATCAAAATACCATCCACTTTTTTCAAAGAAATGGAACAAATAATCCTAAAATTTGTATGGAACCAGAAGAGACCCCGAGTAGCCAGAGGAATGTTTGAAAAGAAAAGCAAAGCTGGCGACATCACAATTCCGGACTTCAAGCTCTATTAGAAAGCTGTCATCATCAAGACAGTATGGTACTGGCACAAAAACAGACACATAAATCAATGGAACAGAATAGAGAGCTCAGAAATGGACCTTCAACTCCATGGTTAACTAATCTTTGACAAAGCAGAAAGGAAACTCCAATGGAAAAAAGACGGTCTCTTCAACAAATGGTGTTGGGAAAATTGGACAGTCACATGCAGAAGAATGAAATTGAAGTATTTCCTTACACCACACACAAAAATAGACTCCAAATGTTTGAAAGACCAAACGTGAAACAGGAGTCCATCCAAATCCTAAAGGAGAACACAGGCAGCAACCTCTTCGACTCAGCCACAGCAACTTCTTCCTAGAAACATCACCAAAGGCAATGGAAGCAAGGAAAAAATGAACTTTGGGATTTCATCAAGATAAAAAGCTTTTGCACAGCAAAAGAAACAGTCCACAAAACCAAAAGACAACCGACAGAATGGGAGAAAATATTTACAAATGACATATTAGATAAAGGCTAGTATCCAAAATCTATAAAGAACTTATCAGACTCAACACACAAAGAATCCAATCAAGAAATTGGCAGAAGACATGAACGGACATTTTTCCAAAGAAGACATCCAAATGGCCAATAGACACATGAAAAAGTGCTCAACATTGCTTGGCATCAGAGAAATCCAAATCAAAACCTCAAGGAGATACCACCTCACATCTTTCAGAGTGGCTAAAATTAACAAGTCAGGAAACGACAGATGTTGGCGGGGATGCGGAAAAAGGGGAACCCTCCTACACTTTTGGTGGGAATGGAAATTGGTGCAACCACTCGGGAGAACAGTATGGAGGTTCCTCAAATAGTTGAAAATAGAGCTACCATACGATCCAGCAATTGCACTACTTGGTATTTACCACAAAGATAAAAATGTTGGGATCCGAAGGGGTACGTGCACACCGATGTTTATAGCAGCAATGTCCAAACTGTGGAAAGAGCCAAGATGTCCATTGACAGATGAATGGATAAAGAAGCTGTGATATATATATATATATATATATATATATATATATATATACACACACACACAATGGAATATTATGCAGCCATCAAAAGGAATGTGATCTTGCATTTGCAGCGACGTGGATGGAACTGGAGGGTGTTATGTTGAGTGAAATAAGTCAATCAGAGAAAGATATGTATCATATGACCTCACTGATATGAGGAATTCTTAATCTCAGGAAACAAACTGAGGGTTGCTTGAGTGCTTGGGGCTGGGAGGGATGGGGTGGCTGGGTGATATACATTGGGGAGGGTATGTTCTATGGCGATTGCTGTGAATTGTGCAAGATTTTTGAATCCTAGATCTGTACCTCTGAAACAAATAATGCAATATATGTTAAGAAAAAAAAGAAGAAGAAGAAGATAGCAGGATGGGAAGAATGAATGGGGGGAAATCGGAGGGGGAGACCAACCATGAGTGACGATGGACTCTGAAAAACAAACTGAAGGTTCTAGAGGGGAGGGGGATGGGGGGATGGGTTAGCCTGGTAATGGGTATTAAAGTGGGCCCGTTCTGCGTGGAACACTGGGATTTATGCACAAACAATGAATCATGGAACACTACATCCAAAAGTAATGATGTAATATATGGTGATTTACATAACAATAAAAATTAAAAAATGAGGGACACTTGCTATGATGAGCTCTGGAGGTTATATTTAAGTAATGAATCACTAAGTTCTACTGCTGAACCTAATATTACACTATATGCTAATTAAATAGAATTTAAGTAAAAAATTTTTAAAAAGTAAAATTAAAATATAAAAATAACAGACTTAGGGGATGGAGCAAGATGGTGGATGAGTAGGAGACCTGGATTTCTTCTGGTCTCAGGAATTCAGCCCGATAGGGATCAAACCATTCTGAACACCTACGAACTCAACAGAAGATTGAAGAAAAGAATAGCAACAACTCTCTGAACAGAAAAGCAACCACTTTCTGGAAGGTAAGATTTCAGGAGAAGTGAATCCAAGGTGATATTCAGGAGGATAGAGAGCGGGGGAGGGAGCCTCCTTTGGCTGCTTCTGGCAAGTGATAGAGGAGCGGAGCACAAAATCAGAAATTTAGAAGTTGGATACACTGAGGGACGTTGCTCCAGTGGCTAAGCGGGGGGGGTGGAACCCTCGCGGGACAGTGTGGTCTCAGGACTCTCGAGGTCACAGAAAGACTGGGGGTGCCTGAGTGCGGCAGAGCTCCTGTGTATCAGAGCGGGGAAGCCGGCTGCAGAGATGGAGCCAAGGTGCGGGCTCTCAGCTTGGGGTTGCCATAAACCGTGATCCATGGCACAGTCAGGCCACTGCTCCTCCAGCTGGAACCCAACAAGTGGCAGATCCTCCTCCCCTGGGAAAAGAGGCACAGGAGGGCACCACAGGGATATGCTGGGTTTGGAGACTCCACACCGAGTCGGGTGCCAGAGTTAGAAACGCTTGGTCACAGGCTGGGTGAGCACAGAGTGCGGCTGGAAACCGGGGAGACGGGAGTTATTGATTGGTTTTCTCTGGGGGCACACTGGGGAGTGAGGCCCTGAGTTTTCAGCTCCTGTGGGGAGAGATTGGGAGGTCGCCATTTTCACTATTGTCCTCCAAAGCTGTACAGAAAGCTTGCAGGGAGCAAAAGCTCCCTAGAGCAAACCCGAACAGACGACTTAGTCTGGACCGACAAGGGGGGGATAATTCCGCCTCTGGCAAAGACATTTGGGAACCACGGAAAAAGACCCCTCCCCCAGAAGATCAGCAAGAACAGCCAGCCAAGACCAAGTTTACCGATCAATGAGAATGGCAGAACTCCAGCACTAGGGGAAAACTGCACATAGAGTTCATGGCGTTTTTGCTATGATTCTTTAGTCTTTCAAAGGTAATTTTTTTAACTCTCTTTTTTTTTAATTTTTCTTTTTCCCTTATTCAACCAACATCTTATCAAACCTTTTTTTTTTAAAAATTATTTTTCATTTTTAGAGTGATATTCTATCCCTTCATAGTAGTTACCAATACTTTTGGCATATATATATAAGTTGATCTCTCTTTAAAATTTTGAGATACAGTTTCTTCTAACAGATCAAAATATACCCTAAATCTCTAGTGTATGGCTTTGTTCTAGTCTCCTGCCTGATCATATTCTCTCCCATTTTTTTGGGTTTTTTTTTAAGATTTTATTTATTTAATTGACAAAGAGAGAAAGATACAGCGAGAGAGGGAACACAAGCAGGGAGAGTGGGAGAGGGAGAAGCAGGCTTCCCGCCGAGCAGGGAACGCGATGCAGGGCTCAATCCCAGGACCCTGGCATCATGACTTGAGCTGAAGACAGTCACTTAACTAAATGAGCCACCCAGGTGCCCCTCTTTTTTTTTAATCCTCTTCTTTCTTTCTTCAAACAACTTCTTATCTTATCAATTCCTTTTATAAATTTTTTTATAATTTTAATCCTTACAGTCATATTCAATCCCTTCATTGTATCAACCCTTATTTTGTACATATATGTTTTTCGTTCTTAAAATTTTGGGAGGCAATTTCTTCTAACAGACCAAAATTCACCCAAAATCTGTGTGGTACTGATCTATGCACAGCCTGATAATATTTGATCATATTCTGGGTTTTTTTTTTTGGTTGTTGTTGTTATGTTCTGTTTTTGTTTGTTTTTATCTTTTTCCTTTCTTTTCCCCTGGTTTCAGGCCTTTTCTGATTAGTTTAGAGTATATTTTCTGGGGACGTTGTTACCCTGTTAGCATTTGGTTCTTTCATTCATCTATTACCCTCTGGAAAAAATGACGAGACAGAAAAAATCACCTCAACAAAAAGAACAAGAGGTAGTACCATCTGCCAGGGACTTACTCACTATGGACATTAGTACGATGTCAATCCTATATTTCAGAATAACGATTATAAAGATACTAGGTGGGCTTGAAAAAGAATGGAAGTTATTAGAGAAACCCGTTCTGGAGAAATAAAAGAACTAAAATCTAACCAAGTCGAAATAAAAAAGGCTATTGATGAGGTGCAATCAAAAATGGGGGCACTAACTGCTAGGATAAATGAGGCAGAAAAGAGAATCACTGATATAGAAGACCAAATGATGGAAAATAAAGAGGCTGAGAAAAAGAGAGATAAACAACTACTGAATCAAGAGCGCAAAATTCGAGACATAAGCAATACAATAAGATGAGACAATATTAGAATAATTGGGATCCCAGAAGAAGAAAAAAGTGAGGGAGGGGCAGAAGGTATATTGGGGCAAATTATACAGAGAACTTCCTAACATGGGGAAGGAAACATGCGTCAAGTCCAGGAGGAACAGAGAACCCTTCTCAAAATTAATAAAAATAGGTCTACACCCCGACATCTAATAGTAAAACTTACAAGTCTCAGAGACAAAGAGAAAATCCTAAAAGCAGCTCGGGAGAAGAGATATGTAACCTATAATGGTAGAAATATTAGATTGGCAACAGACTTATCCACAGAGACCTGGCAGGCAAGAAAGGACTGGCATGATATCTTCAGAGCACTAAACAAGAAAAATAGGCAGCCAAGAATACTATATCCAGCTGGGTTGTAATTGAAAATAGAAGGAGAAATAAAAAGCTTCCAGGACAAACAAAGACTAAAGGAATTTGCAAATACGAAAGCAGCCCTACAAGATATATTGAAAGGGGTCTCCTAAGCAAAGAGAGAGCCTAAAAGCAGCATAGACCAGAAAGGATAACAGACAATATACAGTAACAGTCACCTTACAAGCAATACAATGGCACTAA
This sequence comes from Callorhinus ursinus, assembly GCF_003265705.2. Taxonomy (NCBI): domain Eukaryota; kingdom Metazoa; phylum Chordata; class Mammalia; order Carnivora; family Otariidae; genus Callorhinus; species Callorhinus ursinus. Next base: position 10,928,131 of record NW_027397109.1, on the reverse strand, counting down.
ATTTATATCTTTCAATAGTTACCCTGAATGTAAATGGGCTAAATGCCCCAATCAAAAGACACAGGCTATCAGATTGGAATAAGAAACAGGACCCATCGATACGCTGTCTACAAGAGACTCATTTTAGACCCAATGACACTCCCACATTGAACGTGAGGGGGTGGAAAACCATTTACCATGCTAATGGACACCAAAAGAAAGCTGGGGAGGCAATCCATATACGAGACAAACTAGATTTTAAAACAAAGACTGTAATAAGAGATGAGGAAGGATACTATATCCTACTTAAAGTGTCTATCCAACAAGAAGATCTAACAATTGTAAATATCTATGCCCCTAACATGGAAGCAGCCAATTATATAAGCCAATTAATAACACAAACAAAGAAACACATTGACAACAATCCAATAATAGTGGAGGACTTTAAAACCCCCCTGACTGAAATGGACAGATCATCTAAGCAAAAGATCAACAAGGAAATAAAGACTTTAAATGACACACTGGACCAAATGGACTTCAAAGACATATTCAGAACATTCCATCCAAAAGCAACGGAATGCACATTCTTCTCTAGTGCCCATGGAACATTCTCCAGAATAGATCACATCCTAGGTCACAAATCAGGTATCAACCGGCACCAAAAGATTAGGATAATTCCCTGCATATTTTCAGACCACAGTGTTTTTAAACTAGAACTCAATCACGACAGGAAAGTCGGAAAGAACTCAAATACATGGAGGCTAAAGAGCATCCTACTAAAGAATGAATGGGTCAACCAGGAAATTAAAGAAGAATTTAAAAAATACATGGAAAACAATGAAAATGAAAACACAACTGTTCAAAATCTTTGGGATGCAGCAAAGGCAGTCCTAAGAGGAACGTATAGAGCAATACAAGCTTTTCTCAAGAAACCAGAAAGGTATCAAATACACAATGTAACCCTACACCTAAAGGAGCTAGAGAAAAAACAGCAAATAAAGTCTAAACCCAGCAGGCGAAGAGAAATAATAAAGATCAGAGCAGAATTCAATGAAATAGAAACCAAAAGAATAATAGAACAGATCAACGAAACTAGGAGCTGGTTCTTTGAAAGAATTAACAACATTGATAACCCAGCCAGACATATCAAAAAGAAAAGAGAAATGACCCAAATCAACAAAATCATGAATGAAAGAGGAGAGATCACAACCAACACCAAAGAAATACAAACAGTAATAAGAACATATTATGAGTAACTCTCTGCCAGCAAATTAGATAACCCGGAAAAATGGATGCATTCCTAGAGATGTATCAACTACCAAAACTGAACCAGAAAGAAATAGAAAACCTGATCAGACATATAACCAGTAAGGAAATTGAAGCAGTCATCAAAAATATCCCAACAAACAAAAGCCCAGGGCCTGATGGCTTCCGTGGGGAATTCTACCAAACATTAGAAGAAGAATTAATACCTATTCTTCTGAAACTGTTCCAAAAAAATACAAATGGAAGGAAACCTTCCAAACTCATTTTATGAGGCCACCATTACCTTGATCCCCAAACCAGACAAAGACTCCATTAAATAGTAGAATTACAAACAAATATCCTTGATGAACATGGATGAAACAATTCTCACCAAAACACTAGCCAATAGGATCCAACAGTAAATTAAAATGAATATTCACCACGACCAAGTGGGATTTATCCCTGGACTGCAATGTTGGCTCAACATCCGCACATCATCAACGTGATACAATACATTAACAAAAGAAAGAACAAGAACCATATGATCCTCTCAGTAGATGCAGGATAAATATGTGACAAAGTACAGCATCCTTTCTTGATCAAAACTCTTCAGAGTATAGGGATAGAGGGTCCATACCTCAATATCATAAAAGCCATCTATGAAAAACCTACAGCGAATATCATTCTCAATGGGGAAAAACTGAGAGCTTTCCCCCTGAGGTCAGGAACGCTGCAGGGATGTCCACTATCACCACTGCTATTCAACATAGTATTAGAAGTCCTAGCCACAGCAATCAGAACACAAAAAGAAATCAAAGGCATCCCAATCAGCAAAGAAGAATTCAAACTCTCACTGTTTGCAAATGATATGATACTTTCTGTGGAAAACCCAAAAGTCTCCACCCCAAAACTGCTAGAACTCATACAGGAATTCAGTAAATTGGCAGGATATAAAATCAATGCATAGAAATCTGTGGCATTCCTATACACCAACAACAAGACAGAAGAGAGAGAAATTAAGGAATCGATGCCATTTACAATTGCACCCAAAACCATAAGATACCTAGGAATAAATCTAATCAAAGAGGCAAAGAATATGTACTCAGAAAACTATAAAATACTCATGAAAGAAATTGAGAAATACAAAGATATGAAAAAACGTTCCATGCTCATGGTTTGGCAGATCAAGTATTGTGAAGGTGTCAAGCTACCTAGAGGAATCTACACATTCAATGCAATCCCCATCAAAATACCATCCACTTTTTTCAAAGAAATGGATCAAGTAATCCTAAAATTTGTATGGAACCAGAAGAGACCTCTATTAGACAGAGGAATGTTGAAAAAGAAAAGCAAAGATGGCGGCATCACGATTCCCTGATTTCCAGCTCTATTAGAAAGCTGTCATCATCAAGACAGTATGATACTCGCACAAAAACAGACACATAGATCAATGCAACAGAATAGAGAGCCCATTCCTTACACCACACACAAGAATAGACTCCAAATGGTTGAAAGACCTAAACGTGAGACAGGAGTCCA
>NW_027397109.1:10887897-10920368 GCF_003265705.2 Callorhinus ursinus | reverse complement strand
TTCCTTACACCACACACAAAAATAGACTCCAAATGGTTGAAAGACCTCAATGTGAGACAGGAGTCCATCCTAATCCTAACACAGAACAGAGGTAGCAAGCTCTTCGACCTCAGCTGCAGCAACTTCTTCCTAGAAACATTGCCAAAGGCAAGGGAAGCAAGGACAAAAATGAACTATGGGATTTCATAAAGATAAAAAGGTTTTGCATAGCAAAAGAACCAGTAAACAAAACCAAAAGACAACCGACAGAATGGGAGTAGATATTTGCAAATGATATAGTAGATAAAGGGCTAGTATCCCAAAAATATAAAGAACTTATCAAACCCAACACCCAAAGAACAAATAATCCAATCCAGAAATGGGCAGAAGACATGAGCAGACATTTCTGCAAAGAAGACATCCAAATGACCAACAGACACATGAAAAAGAGCTCAACATCACTCGGCATCAGGGAAATCCAAATCAAAGTCTCAATGAGACACCACCTCACACCAGTCAGAATGGCTAAAATTAATAAGTCAGGAAATGACAGGTGTTGGCGGGGATGCGGAGAAAGGGGAACCCTCCTACACTGTTGGTGGGAATGCAAGCTGGTGCAACCACTCTGGAAAACATTATGGATGTTCCTCAAAATTTGAAAATAGAGCTACCCTATGACCCAGGAATTGCATACTGAGTATTTACCCCAAAGATACAAATGTAGTGATCTGAAGGGGCACCTGATTCTCAATGTTTATAGCAGCAATGTCCACAAGAGCCAAACTCTGGATAGAGCCAAGATGTCCATCAACAGATAAATGGATAAAGAGGTAGTATATATATACAATGGAATATGATGCAGCCATCAAAAATTGAAATCATTCCATTTTCACTGACGTGGATGGAACTGGATGGTATTATGCTAAGCGAAATAAGTCAATCTGAGAAAGACAACTATCATATGATCTTACTGATATGAGGAATTTGAGAAACAAGACAGAGGTTCATAGGGGAAGGGAGCGAAAATGAAACAAGATGAAACCAGAGGAGACAAACCATACAAGACTTTAATCTCAGGAAACAAATTGAAGTTTGCTAGAGGGGAGGAAGGTGGAAGAGAAGGGGTGGCTGGGTGAGGGACTTTGCGGAGAGTATGTGCTATGGTGAGCATTGTGAATTGTGTAAGACTAATGAATCATTGACCTGTACCCCTGAAACAAATAATACATATGTTAATTAAGAAGCTGTCCAGTTTCGTTCTTCTACATTCTGCTGTACAGTTTTCCCAACACCATTTGTTGAATAAACATTTTTTCCACTGGATATTCTTTCCTGTTGTTTGAAGATTAATTGACCATAAAGTTGAGGGTCCATTTTTGGGTTCTCTATTCTATTGCATTGATATATGTGTCTGTCTTTGTGACAGTACCATATTGTCTGATGATTACAGTTTTGTAATATATCTTGAAATCTGGAATTGTGATGCTTCCAGCTTCGGTTTTCTTTTTCAACATTCCTTTGGATATTTGGGGACTTTTATGGTACCATGCAAATTTGAGGAATGTTTTTTCCAGGACTGTGAAAAATTTTGAGAGTATTTTCATAGGGATTGCATTGAATGTGTAGATTGCTATGGTTAGCATAGACATTTTAATAATATTTGCTCTTCCAATCCTTGAGTGTGCAATATTTTCCCATTTCTTTGTGTCTTCCTCAATTTCTTCCATAAGTGTTTTATAGTTTTCAGAGTAAATATCCTTTCCCTCTTTGGTTAGGTTTAATTCTAGGTATCTTATGCTTTTTGTTGCAATTGTAAATGGGATCGATTCCTTGATTTCTCTTTCTTCTGCCTCATTGTTAGTGTATAGAAATGCAACTGACTTTTGTGCATTGATTTTATATCCTGCCACGTTGCTGAATTCCTATATGACTCCTTGCATTTCCAGGGTGGAGTCTTTTGGGTTTTCCACATAAAATATCATGTTATCTGTGGAAGAGTGAGTTAGACTTCTTCTTTGCTAATTTGGATGACTTTTCTTTGTATTGTCTGATTGCTGACGGTATGACTTCTAGTACTATGTTGAACAACAGTGTGAAAATGGGCATCCCTGTTGTGTTTTTGACCTTAGAGAAAAACTCTCAGTTCTTCCCCATTGAGGTTGATATTCACTGTCGGCTTTTCATAGAGGGCTTTTATAATACTGAGGTATGTTTCCTCTATTCATACACAGAGGAGAGGTTTTATCAAGAAAGCATGTGTATTTTGTCAAATGCGTTTTCTGCATCTATTGAGAGGATCATATGGTTCTTGTCCTTTCTTATATTAATGTGGTGTATCATATTGATTGACTTGTGGATGTTGAACCACCCTTGCACCCCAGGAATAAATCCCACCTGATGGTGGTGAATAGTCCTTTTACTGTACTGTTGGATCCTATTAACTAGTACCTTGGTGAGAATTTTGGCATCCATGTTCATCAGGGATTATCTGTTTTTTGTTATTGTTGTTGTTGTTTTTCTTGTTTTTGGTGGAGTCTTTGGTTTTGGGATCAGGTAATGCTGGCCTCATAGAATGCGTTTGGAAATTTTCTTTCCATTTCAATTTTTTGAAACAGCCTCAGAAGGCTAGGTATTAATTGTTCTTTAAATGTTTGGTAGAATTCTGCTGGGAGGCCATCTGGTCCTGGACTCTTGTTTGTTGGGAGATTTGATTGCTGTCAGTTTCTTTGCTTTTTATTGGTCTTTTCAGGTTTTCTATTTCTTTCTGTTTAATTTTGGTAGTGTATATGTCTCTAGGAATGCATCAATTTCTTCCAGATTGCCTAATTTATTGGGCATATAGTTGATAGTAATTGTTTTTTTCCAGTTTTTATATCATTTATTTCTGCTGTACTTATTATTTCCTTCCTCTTGCTGTTTTTGGGTTTTGTTTGTTCTTTTTATAGCTCCTTTAGGTAAAATGTTAAGTTGTTTATTTGAGATTTTTCTTGTTTCTTTAGGAAGGCCTGTATTGGTATAAACTTCCTTCTCAGAACTACATTTACTGGACCCCAAAGTTTTAGTCCATTGTGTTTTCAGTTTCATTTATTTCCATGTACTTTTGGATTTCCTTGATTTCTTGATTAACTTATTCATTGTTTTCTAGCATGCTATTTAACCTCCATGTATTTGTGGTCTTCCTGGATTTTTTTCCTTGTGGTTTATTTCTAGCATCATAGCATTTGGGACAGAAAAAATGTATGGTATGCCTTTGACCTATTTAAGTTTGTTGAGACTTGCTTTGAGGCTTAATATATAATCTATTTTGGAGGATGTTCCATGAGCACCTGAAAAGAATGTGTATTCTACTGTTTTATGATGGAATTTTCTAACTATATCTGTTAAATCCACCTGATCCAATGTGCCATTCAAAGCATTTGTTTCCTTGTTGTTTTTTTGTTTGGATGATCTATTGATGTAAGTGGGCTGTTAACATCCCCTACTATTATTGAATTAAAATCAATTAGTTTCTTTTGGGTTTGTTATTGTTTTATGTATTTGGATGCTCCCATGTTGGGTGCATAAGTATTTACATTTGTTATATATCTTCTTGTTTTATTGTCCCCTTCATAATCATGTAGCCTCCTTTTTTGTCTCTTATACTGTTTTTGTTTCAAAATCTACTTTGTTTGTTATAAGTGTTGCTACACTGGCTTTTTTTTTTTTACTTCACATTTGCATGATAAATGTTTTCCCATCCCCTCACTTTCAATCTGCAGCAGTGTCTTCATGCCCCAAAGGACTCTCCTATAGGAAGTATATATTTTGCCTTTTTTTAAAACCCATTCTGTCACGCTATATCTATTTTTTTCTTATGTTATATTAGTCACCATACAATACATCATTAGTTTTTGATGTAGTGATCCACGATTCATTATTTTCGTATAACACCCAGTGCTCCATCCAGCACGTGCCCTCCTTAATACCCAACACCAGGCTAACACATCCCCCCACCCCCTTCCCTCTCAAACCCTCAGTTTCTTTCTCAGAGTCCATAGTCTCTCATGGTTAGTCTCTCCCTCTGATGCCCCCCCTTTCATTTCTCCCTTCCTTCTCCTAATGTCCTACATGGTATCCTGTATGTTCCGCAAATAAGTGAAATCATATGATAATTGACTTTCTCTGCCTGACTTATTTCACATAGCATAATCTCCTCCAGTCCCATCCATGTTGATGTAAAAGTTGGGTTTTCTTTTTATGATGGCTGAGTAATATTCCATTGTATATATGGACCACATCTTCTTTATCCATTCATTTGTTGAAGGGCATTTCAGCTCTTTCCACAGTTTGGCTATTCCGGACATTGCTACTATGAACATTGGCGTGCATATGGCCCTTCTTTTCACTAATTCTATGTCTTTGGGGTAAATACCCAGTAGTGCAAAAGCTGGGTTATAGGGTAGCTCTATTTTTAATTCTTTGAGGTACCTCCACACTGTTTTCCAAAGTGCCTGTACCAACTAGCATTCCCACCAACAGTGTAAGAGAGTTCCCCTTACACCACATTTGTCATTTCTTGCCTTGTCGATTTTTGCCATTCTAACTGTGTAAGGTGGTATCTCATTGTGGTTTTAATTTGAATTTCCTTGTTGACTAATGATGATGAACATTTTTTCATGTGTCTGTTAGCCATTTGTATGTCTTCTTTGGAGAAGAGTCTGTTCATGTCTTCTGCCCAATTTTTTAGTTGATTATTTGTTTTTTCAGTGTTTAGTTTGAGAAGTTCTTTATAGATCTTGGATACCAGCCCTTTATCTGTAGTGTCATTTGCAAATATCTTCTCCCAATCCGTGGGTTGCCTCTTAGTTTTGTTGACTGTTTCCTTTGCAGTGCAGAAGTTTTTTATCTCGATGAAGTCCCAAAAGTTCATTTTTGCTTTTGTTTCACTTGCCTTTGGAGATGTAACTTGAAAGAAGTTGCTGTGGCTGGTGTCAAAGGGATTACTGCCTATGTTCTCCTCTAGGATTGTGATGGATTCCTGTCTCACATTGAGGTCTTTCGTCCATTTGAGTTTATCATTATGTATGGTGATAGAGGATGGTCTAGTTTCATTCTTCTGCATGTGGCTGTCCAATTTTCCCAGCACCATTTATTGAAGAGACTGTCTTTTTTCCAGTGCATATTTTTTCCTGCTTTGTCAAAGATTATTTGGCCATAGTGTTGAGGGTCCATATCTGGGCTCTCTATTCTGTTCCATTGGTCTATATGTTTATTTTTGTGCCACTAACATGCTGTCTTGGCGATCACAGCTTTGTAATATAGCTTGAAATCGGGCAACGTAATGCCCAGGCCTTGTTTTTCTTTGTCAACATTTCCTTGGTGATTCAGGGTCTTTTCTGATTCCATAGAAATTTTGGGATTGTTTGTTCCAGCACTTTGAAAAGTGTCATTGGAATTTTGATTGGGATGACATTGAAGCTATAGATTGCTCTGGTTAACATAGACTTTTAACAATGTTTATTCCTCCAATCCATGAGCACGGAATGTTTTCCCATCTTTTTGTGTTTTCTTCAATTTCCTCATGAGTGTTCTGTAGTTCCTAGAGTATAGATCCTTTACCTCTTTGGTTAGGTTTATTCCGAGGTATCTTATGCTTTTTGGTGTTATTGTAAATGGAATCGTTTCTCTCATTTCTCTGTCTACAGTTGCATTGTTAGTGTATAAGAAAGCAACTGATTTCTGTGCATTGATTTTGTATCCTGCCACATTACTGAAATGCTGTATGAGTTCTAGTAATTTGGGGGTGGAGTCTTTTGGGTTTTCTACATAAAGTATCATGTCATCTGTGAAAAGAGAGAGTTTAACTTCTTTGCCAATTTGAATACGTTTTATTTCTTTTTGTTGTCTGATTGTTGTTGCTAGGACTTCCAGGACTATTTTGAACAATAGTGGCGATAGTGTGCATCCTTGTTGTGTGTTCCTTATCTTAAGGGAAAGGCTCTTACCTTTTCCCCGTTGAGGATGATATTCGCTGTGGGTTTTTCATAGATGGATTTTAAGAAATTGAGGAATATTCCCTCTATCCCTATACTCTGAAGACTGCAAGTGAAGGGATGGAGATCCATCTTCCATACCAATGGACCTCAAAAGAAAGCTGGGGTAGCAATTCTTATATCAGATAAATTAGATTTTAAACTAAAGACTCTAGTTAGAGACACAGAAGGACATTATATCATTCTTAAATTGTCTATCCAACAAGAAGATGTAATAATTGTAAATATCTACGTCCCCAACATGGGAGCAGCTATCTACATAAGCGAACTGTTAACCAACATAGTCATATTGATAACAATACATTAAATGTAGGAGACCGCAATACTCCTCTCTCAGCAATGGACAGATAATCTAAGCAGAAAATCAACAAAGAAACAAGAGCTTTGAATGACATACTGGACCAGATGGGCCTTGTAGATATATACAGAACAATCCACCCTAAAACAAGAGAATACTCATTCTTCTTGAGCAAACATAGAACTCTCTCTGGAATAGCCCACATAGTAGGTCACAAATCTGGTCTCAACTGATACCAAATGATTGAGATCATTCCCCGCATATTCTCAGACCATAATGCTTTAAAACTGGAACTCAATTACAAGAAAATTTGGCAGAAATTCAAACACTTGGAAGCTAAAGACCATTCTGCTCAAGAATGTTTGGGTCAACCAGGAAATCAAAGAACAACTTAAACACTTCATGGAAACCAATGAGAACGAAAACACACTGGTCCAAAACCTATGGGATACTGCAAAGGTGTTCCTAAGGGGAAATACACAGCTATCCAAACCTCACTCAAAAAAATAGAAAACTCCCGAGTTCACCAATTAACTCTATACCTTAAAGAACTAGAGAAAAAGCAACAAACGATGCCTAAGCCACACATTAGAAGAGAAATAATTAAGATTAGAGCAGAGATCAATGAATTAGAAACCAGAAACACAGTAGATCAGATGAATGAAACTAGAAGCTGGTTCTTTGAAAGAATTCATAAGATCAATAAACCACTGGCCAGACTTATCCAAAGGAAAAGAGAAAGGACCCAAATTAATAAAGTTATGAATGAAAAGGGAGAGATCACGACTAACACCAAGGACATAGAAACAATTATTAGAAATTATTATCAGCAACTGTGTGCCAATATACTGAGCAACCTGGATGAAATGTATGCCTTCCTGGAAGCCTATATACTCCCAAGACTGAAATAGGAAGAAATTGACAACCTGAATAGGCCAATAACCGTAACGAGATTGAAGCAGTGATCAAAAACCTCCCAAAAAACAAGAGTCCAGGGCCTGATGGATTCCCTGGGGAATTCTACCAAACACTTAAAGAAGAAATAATACTTATTCTCCTGAAGCTGTTTCAAAAATAGAAACAGAAGGAAAGCTTCCAGACTAATTCTATGAGGCCAGCATTACCTTAATCCCCAAACCAGGCAAAGACTTCATCAAAAATAAGAATTTCGGACCATTATCCCTGATGAATATGGATTCCAAAATCCTCAACAAAATCCTAGCTAATAGGATCCAACAATACATTAAAAGGATCATCCACCACGTCTAAGTGGGATTTATCCCAGGGATGCAAGTGTGGTTCAACATTTGCAAATCAATCTATGTGATAGAACACATTAATGAGAAGAGAGAAGAACCATATGGTCCTCTCAATTAATTTGACAAAAGACAGCATCCTTTCCTGATTAAAACACCCCATATCTTTTGATTGGACTATTTTACATTCAAAACAATTATTTGTAATTATGTATTTATTGCCATTTTATTACTGTTTGGTGTTCTTTCCCCTTGTTTTCCTTTGATTCTTTCTCCTCTTTCTCTCTTTCATGATTTGTTGGTTTTCTTAGTGATATATTTAGATTTCCTTCTATTTTATTTTGTATATCAGTTAGTGGGATTTAATTTGTGGTTACCATTAGGTTTGTATATAACCTTTCAGCATATATATCAGTCTGTATTAAGTTGGACGTTTAAGACTGAACTCATTCTTTACTCTCTCCTCCCCAAGTTTTAGGGATATACCATATTTTACAGTTTTTTAAAATTCGGTGAGCTCCTTGTCTGATTTTTTACAGAAATATTCATTTCACTGCTTTTTTATTTTTCCTCCTTATGTATTGTCATGTTTGATCTTTACTTTCCACTCAAGGATTTGCCTTTATTTTTTATTTTATTTTATTTTATTTTTTATTATGTTCAATTAGCCAACATATAGTACATGATTAGATTTTTTTTTCCCTTTAATATTTTTTAAGGGCTGGCTTAGTGGTCATGAATTCTTTCACTTTTTTGTTTGCCTGGGAAACTCTATCTTTCCTATTCTGAATGATAGCCTTCCTGGATAGAGTAATCTTGGAGAAGATTTTTCCCATTCCGCATTTTGAATATATCATGCTACTTTCTTCTGAGTTGCAAAGTTTCTGCTGAGGAGTCCACTGATATCTTTATGGGGTTTCCCTTGTATGTAGCTGTCTTCTTTTGTTTTGCTGCATTTAAAGTGTTTTCTTGAGACGTGTCTGTGGCACAGTTGGTTAAGCATCTGATCCTTGGTTTTAGCTCAGGTTGTGATCTCAGAGTCTTGAAATTGAGCCCTGCATCAGGCTATGTGCTCAGTTTGGAGTTTGATATTCTCTCTCCCTCTCCATTTGCCCCTTCAACTTGTGCTCTCTCTAGGGTAAATAAATATTTAAAAATGTTTTTATTCTTTCTTGCTTTATTTATTATTATGTTATGTTAGTCACCATACAGTACATCATTAGTTTTTGATATCGTGTTCAGTGTTTCATTATTTCCATATAACACCCAGTGCTCATTACAAGATGTGGCATCCTTAACACCTCATCGCCCATTCCCTTATGAAAAACTCAGACTGTTACCTGGAGTCCATAGACGCTCATGGTTCATCTCCACCTTCTGATTTCTTCCCCTTCAGTTTTCCCTTTCTTCCACTAATGTCTTCCGTGTTATTCCTTATTCTCTACATACGAGTGAAAACATATGATGATTGTCTTTCTCTGCTTTACATATTTTACGTAGCATAATCCCCTCAAGTTCCATCCATGTCAATGCAAATGGGGGTTATTCATCTTTTCTGATGCCTGAATAATATTCAATTGCATATATTAAACAAATATTCTTTTATTTCCTTTAATTTTTTTTATTCATATGTTAATCACAACACATTACATCATTAATTTTTGATGCACTGTTCCATGATTCATTGTTTGTGCATAACACCCAGTGCTCCACGCAGAACGTGCCCTCTTTAATACCCATCACCAGGCTAAGCCATCCACCCACACCCTTCCCCACTAGAACCCTCAGTTTACTATTCAGGGTCCATCGTCTCTCATGGTTTGTCTCCCCCACCAACTTACTCCCCTTCGTTCTTCCCCTCCTGGTGTCTTCTTCTTTTTCTTTTTTCATAACATACATTGAATTATTTGTTTCAGAAGTACAGATCTGTGATTCAACAGTCTTGCACAATTCACAGCGCTCACCAGAGCACATACCCTTCCCAGTGTCTATCACCCAGCCACCTGTCCCTCCCAACCCCACCACTCCAGCAACCATCAGTTTGTTTCCTGAGATTAAGAATTCCTCATATCAGTGAGGTCATATGACACATGTCTTTCTCTGATTGACTTATTTCACTCAGCATAACACCCTCCAGTTCCATCTACGTCTTTGCAAATGGCAAGATCTCATTCCTTTTGATGGCTGCATAATATTCCATTGTGTATATATACCAATTCTTTATCCATTCATCTGTCGAAGGACATCTTGGCTCTTTCCACAGTTGCGCTATTGTGGACATTGCTGCTATAAATATTGGGGTGCACATAACCCTTCGGATCCCTACATTTGTATCTTTGGGGTAAATACCCAGTAGTGCAATCGCTGGGTCATATGGTAGCTTTATTTTCAACGGTTTGAGAACCTCCATACTGTTTTCGAGTGGATGCACCAGCTTGCATTCCCAACAAGAGTGTAGGAGGGTTCCCCTTTCTCCGCATCCCTGCCAACATCTGTCGTTTCCTGACTTGTTAATTTTAGCCACTCTGACGGGTGTGAGGTGGTATCTCATTGAGGTTTTGATTTGGATTTCCCTGATGCCGAGTGATATTTAGCACTTTTTCATGTGTCTGTTGGCCATTTGGATGTCTTCTTTGGAAAAATGTCTGGTCAAGTCTTCCGCCCATTTCTTGATTGGATTATTTGTTTTGGGGTTTTGAGTTTGATAAATTCTTTATAGAATCTGGATACTAGCCCTTTATCTGATATGTCGTTTGCAAATGTTTTCTCCCATTATGTCGGTTGTCTTTTGGTTTTGTTGACTCTTTCTTTTGCTGTGCAAAAGCTTTGTATCTTGATGAGATCCCAATAGTTCCTTTTTGCCCTTACTTCCCTTGCCTTTGGCGATGTTTCTAGGAAGAAGTTGCTGTGGCTGAGGTCGAAGAGGTTGCTACCTGTGTTCTCCTTTAGGATTTTGATGGACTCCTGTCTCACGTTTAGGTCTGTCACCCATTTGGAGTCTATTTTTTTGTGTGGTGTACGGAAATGGTCCGGTTTCATTCTTCTGCATGTGGCTGTCCAATTTTCCCAACACCATTTCTTGAAGAGACTGTCTTTTTTCCACTGGACATTCTTTCCTGCTTTGTCAAAGATGAGTTGACCATAGAGTTGAAGGTTCATTTCTGGGCTCTCTATTCTGTTCCATTGATCTATGTGTCTGTTTTTGTACCAGGACCATACTGTCTTGATGAGGACAGCTTTGTAATGAGCTTGAAGTCCGGAATTGTGATGCCACCAGCTTTGCTTTTCTTTTTCAATATTCCTCTGGCTATTCGGGGTCTCTTCTGGTTCCATACAAATTTTAGGATTACTTCATCCATTTCTTTGAAAAAAGTGGATGGTATTTTGATGGGGATGGCATTGAATGTGTAGATTGCTCTAGGTACCATTGACATCTTCACAATGTTTCTTCTTCCAATCCATGAGCATGGAACGTTTTTCCATTTCTTTGTGTCTTTTTCAATTACTTTCATGAGTATTTTATAGTTTTCTGAGTACAGATCCTTTGTCTCTTTGGTTAAATTTATTCCTAGGTATCTTATAGTTTTGGGTGCAGTTGTAAATGGGATCAACTCCTTGATTTCTCTCTCTTCTGTCTTGTTGTTGGTGTATAGGAATGCCACTGATTTCTGTGCATTGATTTATATCCTGCTACTTGACTGAATTCCTGTATGAGTTCTAGCAGTTTTGGGATGGAGTCTTTTGGATTTTCCACAGAAAGTATCACATCATTTACAAACAGTGAGAGTTTGACTTCCTCTTTGAAGATTTGGATGCCTTGATTTCTTTTTGTTGTCTGCTGTGGCTAGGACTTCTAATACTATGTTGAATAACAGTGGTGATAGTGGACATCCCTGCCACGTTCATGACCTTCGGACAAAAGCTGTCAGCTTTTCCGCATTGAGAATGATATTCACTGTAGTTTTTTTATAGATGGCTTTTATGATATTGAGGTATGTACCCTCTACCCCTATACTCTGAAGAGTTTTGATCAAGAAAGGATGCTGTATTTTATGAAATGCTTTTTCGGCATTTATTGAGAGGATCATATGATTCTTGTTCTTTCTTTTGTTAATGGATTGTATCACTTTGATTGATTTGCGGATGTTGACCCAACTTTGAAGTTTAGGGATAAATCCCACTTGGTCATTGTGAATAACCCTTTAAATGTACTGTTGGATCCTATTGACTAGTATTTTGCTGAGAATTTTTGTATCCATGTTCATCAAGGATATTGGTCTGTAATTCTCCTTTTTGATGGGGCCTTTGTCTGGTTTGGGGATCAAGGTAATGCTGGCCTCAAAAAATGAGTTTGGAAGTTTTCCATCCATTTCTATTTTTTGGAACAGTTTCCGGAGAATAGGTATTAATTCTTCTAGAAATGTTTGATAGAATTCCCCTGGGAAGACATCTGGCCCTGGGCTTTTGTTTGTTGGGAGATTTTTGATGACTGCTTCAATTTCCTTAGTAGTTATAGGTCTGTTTATGTTTTCTATTTCTTCCTGGTTCAATTTTGGTAGTGGATACATCCCTAGGAATGCCTCCATTTCTTCCAGGTTATCTAATTTTTGGCATAGAGTTGCTCATAAAATGTTCTTGTAATTGTTTGTATTTCTTTGGTGTTGGTTGTGATCTCCTTTTTCATTCATGATTTTGTTGATTTGGGTCCTTTCTCTTTTCTTTTTGATAAGTCTGGCCAGGGGTTTATCAATCTTGTTAATTCTTTCAAAGAATCAGCTCCTAGTTTCGTTGATCTGTTCTACTGTTCTTTTGGTTTCTATTTCATTGATTTCTGCTCTCATCTCTTTATTTCTCTTCTGCGGCTGGGTTTAGGCTTTTTTGCTGTTTTTACTCTAGCTCCTTTAGATGTAGGGTTAGTTTGTGTATATCAGACCTTTCTTGTTTACTGAGAAAGGCTTCTATTGCTATATACTTTCCTCTCAGGACTGCCTTTGCTGTATCCTAAAAATTTTGAACAGTTGTGTTTTCATTTTCATTGGTTTTCATGAATTTTTTTAATTCTTCTTTAATTTCCTGGTTGACCCATTCATTCTTTAGTAGGGTGCTCTTTAGCCTCCATGTATTTGAGTTCTTTCCGACTTTCCTGTCGTGATTGAGTTCTAGTTTCAAAGCACTGTGGTCTGAAAATATGCACGGAGTAATCCCAATCTTTTGGTACCTGTTGAGACCTGATTTGTGACCTAGGATGTGATCAGTTCTGGAGAATGTTCCCTGGGCACTAGAGAAGAATGTGTATTCTGTTGCTTTGGGATGGAATGTTCTGAATATGTCTGTGAAGGACATTTGGTCCCGTGTCTCAATTAAAGTTCTTATTTCCTTGTTGGTCTTTTGCTTAAATGATCTGTCCATTTCAGTCAGGGCAGTGTTAACGTCCCCCACTATTATTGTATTCATATCAATGTGTTTCTTTGCTTTTGTTATTAATTGCCTTATATAATTGGCTGCTCCCATGTTAGGGGATAGATATATACAATTGTTAGATCTTCTTGTTGGGTAGACACTTTAAGTAGGCTATAGTGTCCTTCCTCATCTCTTATTACAGTCTTTGTATTAAAATCTAACTTGTCTGATATAAGGATTGCCACCCCAGCTTTCTTTTGGTGTCCATTAGTATGGTAAATGGTTTTCTACCCCCTCACTTTCAATGTGGGGGTGTCCTTGGGTCTAAAATGATTCTCTTGCAGACAGCATATTGACGGTTCTTGTTTTTTAATCCAATCTGATAGCCTGTGTCTTTTGATTGGGGCATTTAGCCCATTTACATTCAGTGTAACTATTGAAAGATATGAATTTAGTGCCTTTGTATTGCCTCTAAGGTGACTGTTACTGTATATTGTCTGTGTTCCTTCCTGGTCTATGTTGCTTTTAGGATCTCTCCCTGCTTAGAAGACCCCTTTCAATATTTCTTGGAGGGCTGGTTTCGTGTTTGCAAATTCCTTATTTTTTGTTTGTCCTGGAAGCTTTTTATCTCTCCTTCTATTTTCAATGACAGCCTAGTTGGATATAGTATTCTTGGTTTCATATTTTTCTCGTTTAGTGCTCTGAAGATATCCTGCCAGTCCTTTCTTGCCTGCCATGTCTCTGTGGATAGGTTTGTAGACAAGCTAATATTTCTACCATTGCAGGTTACATATCTCTTCTCTCAAGCTGCTTTCAAGATTTTCTCTTTGTCTCTGAGAATTGTAAGTTTTACTATTAGATGTCAGGGTGTCGACGTATTTTTATTGATTTTGAGAGGGGTTCTCTGTGCCTCCTCGATTTTGATGCCTGTTTCCTTCCCCACATTAGTGCAGATATCAGCTATAATTTGCTCCAGTATACCTTCTGCCCCTCTCTCTCTTTCTTCTTCTTCTGGGATTCCAGTTATTCTAATGTTGTTCGTCTTATCTTATCGCTTATCTCTCGAATTCTGCCCTCGTGGTCCTGTAGTTTTTTCTCTCTTTTTTTCTCAGCCTCTTTATATTCCATCATTTGGTCTTCTATATCATTGATTCTCTCTTCTGCCTCATTTATCCTAGCAGTTAGTTCCCCCATTTTTGATTGCACCTCATTAATAGCCTTTTTGATTTCGACTTGGTTAGATTTTAGTTCTTTTATTTCTCCAGAAAGGGTTTCTCTAATAACTTCCACGCTTTTTTCAAGCCCAGCAATATCTTTAAAGTCATGCTTCTAAACTCTAGGTCCGAAATCGTACTAATGTTCATATTGAGTAGGTCCCTGGAAGATGGTACTACCTCTTGTTCTTTTTGCTGAGGTGATTTTTTCGTCTTGTCATTTTGTCCAGAGGAGACTAGATGAATGAGAGAACAAAATGCTAACTGGTTAACAATGGCCCCAGCAAATATACTCTAAACAAATCAGAAAATACCTGAAACCAGGGGAAAAGAAAGGGAAAGGAAGAAAAAAGAAAGGGAAAAAAAAGATAAAGAAAAAGATAAAAACAAACAAAAACAGAACAAAACAAAAAAAACCAGAATATGATCAAATATGATCAGGCTAGTGCATAGATCAGTGCCACACACTATATTTTGGGCATATTTTGGTCTGTTAGAAGAAAGTGCCTCCTAAAATTTTAAAGGAAGAAAGACTTATTTATGTACATAATAAGGGTTGATACAATGAAAGGATGGAAGATGACTGTAAAGATGAAAATTATAAAAGGTTTTATAAAAGGAATTGATAAGAAGTTGTTTGAAAAAGAATGAAGATGATTTATAAAAAAAGAGAGACTGTGATCAGGCAGACTAGAACAAAGCCATACAGTAGTGATTTAGGGTATATTTTGATGTGTTAGAAGAAAGTGTATCTCAAAATTTTAAGGAGAGAACAACTTATATATATATATGCCAAAAATAAGGGTAAGTAAGTACTATGAAGGGATAAAATATGACCCTAAAAATGAAAATGAAAAAAGGGATTAATTAGATGTTGGTTGAAAAAGGGAAGAAGAAAAAAAATAGTTAAAAAATTAACTAGGAAAAACTAATGCATCTTGGTAAAAAAGCCATGAATTCTACGTGCAGTATTCCCCTAGTGCTGGAGTTGTCCCATTCTCCTTGATCGGTAGGCTTGGTCTTGGCTTGCTGGCTGTTCGTGCTGATCTTCTGGGGGAGGGGCCTGTTGCCGTGGTTCCCAAATTTCTTTGCCGGCGGCAGAATGGCCTCGCCCTTCTCTGTAGGGGGTAAGTAATCTGCTTGGGTTTGCTTTCAGGAGATTTTGTTCCCTGCAAGCTCTCGGCACAGCTTTGGAGGACGAGAGTGAAAATGGTGGCCTCCCAATCACTGCCTGGAGGAGCTGAGAACTCGGGCCCCACTCCTCAGTGTGCCCCCAGAGAAAAGCAGTCACTCCCGTCTCTGGGGCCTCCGGCCGCACTCCGTGCTCACCCGGCCTGTGACCGAGTGTTTCTATCTCTGCCACCAGACCCCGTGCGGAGTCTCCAAACCCAGCAGATCCCTGCAGTGCGCTCCCACGCTGCTCCTCCCGGGGGAGAAAGGGGAGTCTCCAGGATATGCCGCTCGTTGGGTCCCTGCTAGAGGAGCAGTGGCCTGACTGGCCCGTGGATCACAGTTTATGGCAACCCCGAGCTGAGAGCGCATGCCTTGGTTCTGTTTCTGCAGCCAGCTTCCCCGCTCCGATACCAGGAGCTCTGCCGCACTCAGGCACCCCCGTTCTTTCTCTGCCCTTTAGGGTCCTGAGACCACACTGTCCCGTGAGGTTTCCACCACCAGCTTAGCCACTGGTGCGACGTCCCTCAGTGGAGCTGACTTCTAAAATTCTGATTTTGTGCTTCATGGCTCTATCACCTGCCAGAAGCTGCCGATGCAGGCCCCCTCCCCTGCCGTCTATCGTCCCAAATATCGCCACGGATTCACTTCTCCGCACATCCTACCTTCCAGTAAGTGGGCGCTTTTCTGTTCAGGGAGTTGTTGCTACTCTCTTCTTCTATTTCCTGTTGAATTCGTAGGTGTTCAGAATGGTTTTCTCCCTATTCAGCTGAATTCCTGAGACCAGAGGAAATCCAGATCTCCTACTCCTCCACCATCTTGCTCCGCCCTTCCCAGGTGTCTTTTGTTTTTGTGGACTGTTTCTTTTGCTGTGCAAAAGCTTTTTATCTTTGTGAAATCCTAATAGTTCATTTTTGCCCTTGCTTCCCCTGCCTTTGGCGATGTTTCTAGGAAAAAGTTGCTGTGGCTGAGGTTGTAGAGGTTGCTGCCTGTCTTCTTCTTTAGGATTTTGATGGACTCCTGTCTCACATTTAGGTCTTTCAACCATTTGGAGTCTATTTTTGTGTGTGGTGTTCAGAAATGGTCCAGTTTCATTCTTCTGCATGTGGCTGTCCAATTTTCCCAACACCATTTGTTGAAGAGACTGTCTTTTTTCCATTGAACATTCTTTTCTGCTTTGTCAAAGATGACCATAGAGTTGAGGGTTCATTTCTGGGCCCTCTATTCTGTTCCTTTGATCTATGTGTCTGTTTTTCTGCCCATACCATACTCTCTTGATGATGACACCTTTTTAATAGAGCTGGAAATCTGGAATTGTGATGCCGCCAGCTTTGCTTTTCTTTTTCACATTCCTCTGGCTACTCAGGGTCTTTTCTGGTTCCATACAAATTTTAGGATTATTTGTTCCATTTCTTTGAAAACAGTGGATGCTATTTTGATGGGGATTGCATTGAATGTGTAGATTCCTCTAGGTAACATTGACATCTCAATATTTTTTCTTCCAATCCATGAGCATGGAACGTTTTTCCATTTCTTTGTGTCTTCTTCAATTTCTTTCATGAGTATTTTATAGTTTTCTGAGTATAGATCCTTTGCCTCTTTGGTTAGATTTATTCCTATGTATCTTATGGTTTTGGGTGCAATTTAAATGGGATTGACCCCTTAATTTCTCTTTCGTTTGTCTTTTTATTGGTGTATAGGAATGCCACTGATTTCTGTGCATTGATTTTATATCCTGTCAGTTTACTGAATTCTTGCACGAGTTCTAGCAGTTTTGGGGTGGAGTCTTTTGGGTTTTCCACAGAAAGTATCATATCATCTGCAAACAGTGAGAGTTTGACTTCTTTTCCGATTTGGATGCTTTAATTTCTTTTTGTTGTCTGATTGCTGGGAATAGGACTTCTAATACTATGTTGAATAGCAGTGGTGATAGTGGACATCCCTGCCACATTCCTGACCTCAGGGGGAAAGCTCTCAGTTTTTCCCCATTGAGAATGATATTCGCTGTAGGTTTTTCATATATGATATTTTTATGATATTGATGTATGTACCCTCTATCCCTATACTCTGAAGAGTTTGATCAAGAAAGGATGCTGTACTTTGTGAAATGCTTTTTCTGCATCTATTCAGAAGATCATATGATTCTTTTTCTTTCTTTTGTTAATGTGTTGTATCACGTTAATTGATTTCTGGATGTTGAACCAACCTTGCAGCCCAGGGATAAATCCCACTTGGTCGTGGTGAATAATCCTTTTAATTTACTGTTGGATCCTTACTCGTATTTTGGTGAGAATTTTTGCATCCAGGTTCATCAAGGATATCGGTCTGTAATTCTCCTTTTTGATTGGGTCTTTGTCTGGTTTGGGAATCATGGTAATGCTGGCCTCCTAAAACGAGTGTGGAAGTTTTCCTTCCATTTCTATTTTTTTGGAAGTTTCAGGAGAATAAGTATTAATTCTTATTTAAATGTTTAGTAGAATTCCCTGGGAAGCAATCTGGCACTGGGCTTTTCTTTGTTGGGAGATTTTTGATGACTGCTTCAATTTCCTTAGTGGCTATAGGTCTGTTCAGGTTTTCTATTTCTTCCTAGTTCAATTTTGGTAGTTGATACATCTCTAGGAATGCACCCATTTCTTCCAGGTTATCTAATTTGCTCACATAGAGTTGCTCATAATATGTTCTTACAATTGTTTGTATTTCTTTGGTGTTGGTTGTGATCTCTCCTCTTTCATTCATGATTTTGTTGACTTGGATCATTTCTCTTTTCTTTTTGATAAGTCTGGCCAGGGGTTTATCCATCTTTTTAATTCTTTTAAAGAATCAGCTCCTAGTTTCGTTGATCTGTTCTACTGTTCTTTTGGTTTCTATTTCATTAATTTCTGTGCTGATCTTTATTATTTCTCTTCTGTGGCTGGGTTTAGGCTTTTTTGCTGTTTTTTCTCTAGCATCTTTAGGTGTAGAGTTAAGTTGTGCATTTGAGACTTTTCTTGTTTCTTGAGAAAGGCTTGTATTGCTATATACTTTCCTCTTAGGACTCCCTTTGCTGCATCCCAAAGATTTTGAACAGTTGTGTTTTCATTTTCATTGGTTTCCATGAATTTTTTTAATTCTTCTTTAATTTCCTGGTTGACCCATTCATTCTTTAGTAGCATGCTCTTTAGCCTCCATGTATTTGAGTTCTTTCCGACTTTCCTCTTGTGATTGGGTTCTAGTTTTAAAGCATTGTGGTCTGGAAGTATGCAGGGAATAATCCTAATCTTTTGGGACCAGTAGAGACCTGATTTGTGACCTAGGATGTGGTCTATTCTGGAGAATGTTCCATGGGCACTAGAGAAGAATGTATTCAGTTGCTTTGAGATGGAATGTTCTGAATATGTCTGTGAAGTCCATTTGGTCCAGTGTGTCATTTAAAGTCTTTATTTCCTTGTTGATCTTTTGCTTAGATGATCTGTCCATTTCAGTCAGGGGGGTGTTAAATTCCCCCACTATTATTGTATTGTTGTCAATGTGTTTCTTTGCTTTTGTTATTAATTGGCTTATATAATTGCCTGCTCCCATGTTAGGGGCATAGATATTTACAATTGTTAGATCTTCTTGTTGGATAGACCCTTTAATTAGGATATAGTGTCCTTCCTCATCTCTTATTTCAGTCTTTGTTTTAAAATCTAATTTGTCTGATATATTGATTGCAACCCCAGCTTCCTTTTGGTGTCCATTAGCATGGTAAATTATTTTCCACCCCTTCACTTTCAATCTGGGGATGTCTTTGGGTCTAAAATGAGTCTTTTGCAGACAGCATATCAATGGGTCTTTTTTTATTTGTATTGATATCTGATCAATACAATAAAATACAATACAATCTGATAGCCTGTGTCTTTTGATTGGGGCATTTAGCCCATTTACATTCAAAGTAAGTATGGAAAGATATGAATTCAGTGCCATTGTATTTCCTGTAAGGTGACTGTTTCTGTATATTGTCTGTGTTGATTTCTGTTCATTGCTGCTTTCAGGCTGTCTCTTTGCTGAGAGGATCCCTTTCAATATTTCTTGGAGGGCTGGTTTTGTGTTTGCCAATTCCTTTAGTTTTTGTTTGACCTGGAAGCTTTTTATTCTCCTTCTATTTTCAATGACAGCCTAGCTGGATATGGTATTCCTCGCTGCATATTTTTCTTGTTTAGTGCTTTGAATATATCATGCCCGTCCTTCCTGGCCTACAGATCTCTGTGGATAGGTCTGTTGACAATTTAATGTTTATACCATTATAGTTTACATATCTTTTCTCCCGAGCTGCTTTCAGGATTTTCTCTTTGTCTCTGAGATTCATAAGTTTTACTCTTAGATGTCAGGGTGTTGACCTATTTTTATTGATTTTGAGAGGGTTTCTCTGTGCCTCCTGGATTTTGATGCCTGTTTCCTTCCGTACATTAGGGAGGTTCTCTGTTTTTATTTGCTCCATTATACCTTCTGCCCCCCTCTCTCTTTCTTCTTCTTTTGTGATCCCAATTATTCTAATGTTGTTTCATCTTATTTTTTAAAATAATTTTTATTATGTTATGTTAATCACCATATATTACATCATTAGTTTTCGATGTAAGTTGTTTCTTCTTATGGTATCACTTATGTCTCGAATTCTGCCCTCATGATCCAATAGTTTGTTTATCTCTTTTTCTCAGCTTCTTTATTTTCCATCATTTGGTCTTCTATATCGCTGATTCTCTCTTCTGTCTCATTTATCCTAGCAGTTAGTGCCCCCATTTTTTATTGCACCTCTTTAATAGCCTTTTTGATTTCAACTTGGTTACATTTTAGTTCTTTTATTTCTCCAGAACGGGTTTCTCTAATAACTTCCACGCTTTTTTCAAGCCCAACTAGTATCTTTAAAATCATGATTCTGAACTCTAGGTTCGACATCGTACTAATGTCCATATTTAGTAGGTCCCTGGCAGACCGTACTACCTCTTGTTCTTTTTGTTGAGATAATTTTTTCGTCTTGTCATTTTGCCCAGAGAATAGTTGAATGAGAGAACAAAATGCTAACAGGTTAACAACGTCCCCACAAAATATACTCTAAAGAAATCAGAAAACATCTGAAACTAAGGGAAAAGAAAGGAAAAGAATGAAAAATGAAAGAGAAAAAATAAAGAAAAAGATAAAAACAAACAGAACAAAACAAAAATAAACCAGAATATGATCACATATGATCAGGCTGGTGCATAGGTCAGTGCCACACACTAAATTTGGGGTGTATTTTGGTCTGTTAGAAGAACGTGCCTCCCAAAATTTCAAAGAAATAAAAACTTGCATATGTACAAAATAAGGGTTTATAAAATGAAGGGATGGAATATCATTGTAAAGATGAAAATTAGAAAATTTTTTTAAAAGGAATTGATAACATAAGAAGTTGTTTGAAAAAAGAAAGAAGAGGATTTAAAAAAATAAAGAATGAAGGAAAGGAAAAAAGGGGGAGAGAGAACGTGATCAGGCAAGAGACGAAGAAAGCCATACACTAGTGATTTAGGGTATATTTTGATCTGTTTGAAGAAACTGTATCTCAATATTTTAAGTAGAGAACAAGTTATATATATATGCCAAATATAAGGGTAACTACTCTGAAGGGATAGAATATGACTCTAAAATGAAAAATAAAAATGTTTTTTTTAAAAACGGGATTGATAAGATGTTGGGTGAAAAAGGGAAAAAGAAAAATTCACAAAAATAGAAACAGTTTAAAAAATTAAGTTCAAAAGACTAAAGAATCATGGTAAAAAAAAAAAGCCATGAATTCTATGTGCAGTATTCCCTTAGCGCTGGAGTTCTGCCGTTCTCATTGATCGGTAAACTTGGTCTTGGGTGGCTATTCTTGCTGATCTTCTTGGGGAGGGGCCTGTTGCCGCTTTTCCAGAAGCGGATTTGCCCCACCGTTGTCGATCCGGGCTAAGTAATCTGCTTGAGGTTGCTCTCTGGAGCTTGTGTTCCCTGCAAGCTTTTAGTATATCTTTGGAGGATAAGAGTGAAAATGATGGCCTCCCAATCTCCACCCCGGAGGAGCCAGGAACTTTGGCCCTCGCTCCTCAGTGCGCCCCCAGAGAAAAGCAGTCAATCACTCCTGTCTCCCCTGTCTCTGGCCGCACTCTGTGCTCACCTGGCCTGTGATGGAGCATTTCTATCTCTCGCACCCGACTTTGTATGGAGTCTCCAAACCCAGAAGATCCCTCCTGTACCACTCCTGGGGGAGGAAGGGTAGTCTCCCCGGATCTGCCGCTTGTTGGGTCCCTAATGGAGGAACAGTGGCCAGACTGTGTTGCCGATCACAGTTTATGGCAACCCCGAGCTGAGAGCCTGAGCCTTGGCTCCTTCTCTGCAGCCAGCTTCCCCGCTCTGATACCCAGGAACTCTGCTGCACTCAGGCACCCCTGGTCTTTCTGTGACCCCGAGGGTCTTGAGACCACACTGTCCCGCGAGGTTTCCAACCCTGCTTAGCCACTGGAGCGACGTCCCTCAGCAGGGCCGACTACTAAAATTTCCGATTTTGTGCTCCGCTGCTCTATCACTTGCCAGAAGCCACGGACGGAGGCCCCATCCCTCGCCATCTATCCTCCCAAATATCGCCTCAGATCACTTCTCCACACGTCCTACCTTCCAGAAAGTGGTTGCTTTTCTGTTCAGAGAGTTGTTGCTATTCTTTTCTTCGATCTCCTGTTGAATTCGTAGGTGTTCAGAATGATTTGATCCCTATTCAGCTGAATTCCTGAGACCAGATGAAATTCAGGTCTCCTACTCCTCCGCAATCTTGCTCCGCCTTCCTGAACCATATATTCTTTATCCATTCATCTGTTGAAGGTCATCTGGGCTCCTTCCAGAGTTTGGCTATTGTGGATATTGTTGATATGAACATTGGGATGTAGGTGTTCCTTCTTTTCACTAATCTGTATCTTTAGGGTAAATACCCAGGAGTGCAGTTGCTGTGTCATAGGGTAGCTTTATTTTTAATTTTTTGAGGAACTTCTATGCTGTTTTCCAAATTTGCTGTGCCAACTTGCATTCCCACCAACATTGAAAGAGGGTTCCCCTTTCTTCACATCCTAGCCAACATTTGCTGTTTCATGCCCAGTCAATTTTTGCCATTCTAACTGGTATAAGGTGTTATCTCAATGTGGTTTTGATTTGAATTTCCCTGATGGCTAATGATGATGAACATTTTTTCATGTGTCTGTTAGCCATTTGTAGGTCTTCTTTAGAGAAGTATCTGTTCATGTCTTCTGACCATTTTTTGACTGGGTTATTTGTTTTTTGGATGTTGAGTTTTAGAAGTTGTTTATAGGTCTTGGATACCAGCCCTTTATCTGTAGTGTCATTTACAAACATCTCCCACGGAATGGGAGTACCAAAAGTTCATTTTTGCTTTTGTTTCCCTTGCCTTTGGAGACCTATCACTAAAGAAGTTGCTGTGGCTGAGGTTGAAGAGGTAATTGCCTCTGATCTTCTCTGGGATTTTGATGGATTCCTGTCTCACTTTGAGCTCTTTCATCCATTTTGAGTTTATCATTGTGTATGGTGTAAGGGAATGGTCCAGTTTCATTCTTTTGCTTGTGGCTGTCCAGTTTTCACAGCACAATTTATTGAAAAGACTATCTTTTTTCCATTGGATGTTTTTTCTGGCTTTGTTGAAGATTAGTTGATCATAGAGTTGAGGGTCCATTTCTGGGGTCTGTATTCTGTTTAACTGATCTATGTGTCTGTTTTTGTGTCAATACCATGCTGTCTTGGTGATCACAGCATTGTAATATAGCTTGATGTTGGGCATTGTGATGCCCCCAGCTTTTTTTCTTGTTTGTTTGTTTCAACATTCTCTTGGTGATTCACGGTCTTTTCTGGCTCCATACAAATTTTAGGATTGTTTCTGCCAGCTCTGTGAAAAATATCAATGGTATTTTAAAAGGGATGGGGTTGAAATTGTAGATTGCTCTGGGCAGAATAGACATTTTCACAATGTTTATTCTTCCAGACCATAAGCATGGAATGTTTTTCCATCTTTTTGTGTCTTCTTCAATTTCTTTCATAAGTGTTCTGTTGTTTCTAGAATAACGATCCTTTACATCTTTGGTTAGTTTTATTCCTAGATATCTTATGGTTTTCGGGTTCTTGTAAATGGAATTGATTCCCTAATTTCTTTATAGTTACATTGTTAGTGTATAGAAAAGCAACTGAATTCTGTGAGTTGATTTTATGTCCTGCCACATTACTGAATTGCCGATGAGTTCTAGTATTTTGGGGTGGAATCTTTTGGGTTTTCCACATAAAGTATCATGTCATCTCGGAAGAGAGAGAGTTTGACTTCTTTTTTGCCAATATGAATGCCTTTTATTTCTTTTTGTTGTCAGATTGATGATGCCAGGACTTGGAGTACCATGTTGAACAATAGTGGTGAGAGTGGGCATCCTTGTCATGTTCCTGATCTGAAAGGGAAAAGCTCTCAGCTTTTCCTCGTTGAGAATGATATTCGATGTGGGCTTTTCATAGATGGTTTTTATGAAATTGAGGAATGTCCCCTCTATCCCCACACTTGGAATAGTTTTAATCGGGAAAGGATGCTGTATTTTGTCAAATGCTTTTTCTGCATCAATTGAGAGGATCATATTGTTCTTGTCTTTTCTTTTATTAATGTGTTCTATCACATTGATTGATTTGCAAATATTAAAGCACCGTTGCATCCCAGGTATAAATTGCACCTGGTTGTGATGGATAATCCTTTTAATATACTCTTGGATCCTATTGGCTAGTATCTTGGTGAGTATTTTGCATCCATGTTCATCAGGGATACTGGTCTGTAATTCTCCTCTTTGATGGGTTCTGTCTGGTTTTAGGGTCAGGGTAATGTTGGCTTCATAGAACGAGTTTGGAAGTTTTCCTTCTGTTTATATTTTTTGAAAAAGCTTCAGAAGAATAGGTATTATTTCTTCTTTAAATGTTTCGTAGAATTCCCTGGGAAGGCATTTGACCCTGAATTCTTGTTTTGGGGAGGTTTTTGATTACTCCTTCAATTTTGTTACCGGTTATTGGTCTATTCAGATTGTCAATTTCTTCCTCTTTCAGTTTTGGTAGTTTGTAAGTTTCCAAGAAGTTACCCATGTCTTCCAAGTTCCTTAATTTGTTGGCATTTAGTTGCTGGTAATAATTTCTAATATTTTTTTCTATTGCCTTGGTGTTAGTGTTGATCTCTCCTCTTTCATTCATGATTTTATTAATTTGGATTCTTTCTCTTTTCTTTTGGGTAAATCTGGCCAGTGGTTTATTGATCTTATTAATTCTTTCAAAGAACCAGCTTCTAGTTTCATTGATCTCTTCTATTATTTTTCTGATTTCTATTTCATTGATCTCTAATCTAATCTTTATTTCTCTTCTCCTGCTTGGTTTAGGTTTTATTTGCTGCTGTTGCTCCAGCTCCTTCAAGTGGATGGTGAGCTTGTGCATTTGGGATTTTTCTGCTTTTTTGAGTGAGGCTTGGATGGCTATGTATTTCCCCCTTAGGACTGCCTTTGCAGTATACCATAGGTTTTGGACTGATGTGTTTTTGTTCTCATTGGTTTCCATGGTTTGTTTAAGTTCTTCAATTTCCTGGTTGACCCATTCAATCTTTAGCAAGATAGTCTTTAACTTCCAAGCGTTTGAATTTCTTCCAAATTTGCTCTAGTGATTGAGTTCAAGTTTCAAAGCATTGTGGTCTGAAAATATGCAGGGAATAATCTCAATCTTTTGGTATCAATGAGGCCTGATTTGTGACACAGTATGTGGTCTGTTCTGCAGGAAATTCCTTGTGCACTCGAGAAGAATAACTATTCTGTTGTTTTAGGAAGGAACGTTAAGTCCGTCTGGTCCAATGTGTCATTCAAAGCTCTTAGTTTGTTGTTGTTGTTGTTGTTGTTGATCTTCTACTTAGAAGATCTGTCCATTTCTGAGAGAGGAGTCTTGAGGTCTCCTATTATTAAAGTATTATTATCAATATGATTCTTTATTTTAGTTAACAGTTGGCTTATGTAGTTGGCTGCTCCCATGTTGGGTGCATAGATATTTACAACTGTTGGATCCACCTTTAAATATGATATAGTGTCCCTCTACCCCTCTCACTACAGTCTTTAGCTTAAAATCTAACTTGTATGATATGAGAATTTCCATCCCAGCTTTCTTTTGTGGTCTGTTGGCATGATAAATTGTTCTCCATCCCCTTACTTTAAATCTGGAGGTATCTTTAAGTCTAAAATGAGTCTCTTGTAGACAGCATATGGATGGGTCATGTCTTTTAATCCAGTCTGCAGCCCTGCACCATTTCATGGGAGCATTTACACTGTTCACATTGAGAGTGACTATTGAAAGATATGATTTTAGTGCCATAATATTGCCTGTGAAGTCCCTGTTTGTATAGATTGTCTCTGTAAATGTCTGGTCTATATTTCTCTTGGGGTCTTTCTTCTTTTATAGAATCCCTTTTAATATTTCTTGCAGGGATGGCTTGGTGGTCACATATTCTTTCAGTTTCTGCCAGTCCTGGAAGCTCCTTGTCTCTCCATCCATTGTGAATGGCACCTTGCTGGATAAAGTATCTTTGGCTGCATGGTCTTCTCGTTTAGTATCCTGAATATGTCTTGCCAGCCTTTTCTGGCTTGCCAGGTCTCTGTGGACAGGTCTGACCTTATTCTGATGTTTCTCCCTCCATACGTAAGAAATCTCTTTCCCCTAGCTGTTCTCAGGAGAGCTTCCTTGGCTCTAAGATTTGCAACTTTTACTATTATATTCCAGGGCATTGGTCTGTTCTCCTTGATCTTGGGAGGGGGTCCTCTCTGTCTCTTGGACATGAATGCTTGTTTCCTTCCCCAGATTAGTGATGTTCTCAGCTACGATTTGCTCAAATATACCTTCTAGTCCTCTCTTTCTCTCTCTCCACCCACTCAGGGATCCCAATAATTCTGAAATTGGAACATTTCATGGCGTCATTGTTCTCTCTAAGTTTGTTCTCATGGGCTTTTAGCAGTTTATCCCTCCTGTTCCTTCCTATCAGTTTATCTTCTAGATCATTAATTCATTCTTCTGCTTCATTTAACTTAGCTGTCAGTGTATACAGTTTAGACTGTATCTCATTCAAAATATTTTTAAGTTCGGCCTGATTAGATCTTATTTCTGCCCTTAGAGATTCTATATTGTCGCTAATGTTTTTCTCAAGCCTAGATATCGACTTCATAATTGTTTCTCTGAAGTCTATTTCTGACATCTTGTTTATATCCATATCCATTAGGTCTGTACCAGAGGCCACAGTCTCTGGTTCTTTTCTTTGTTGGGTTTCCTCCTCTTCATTCTGTTGAGGGGTGGTTGAAAGAATATATAGAGTCCAAAGTATTAATCATGACCCAAGCAAGATGCACACATTTTATGGGGACCCTAGGATTGTCATCCTCTTGTTCTTCCAGCCTGTCTTCTGGGGGAGGGACCTGCCACGCAGTTACTCAGGCAACCCTGTTTGGGCAGAGTTGCCTTGCCCCCTGTTGGGGGGCGGGTGGGGGGGCTCAGTGGAAACCAGTTTTTTGAGCTTTTCTTTTCTGGTGGTTTTCCTAATCTCTTCCAAGAGTCAGAAATCACCGCACCCAAACCTCTGTCCCAGAGCAGAGAAATCGTAGTCTGCTCTTTACTGAGCCATCCAGGATACACAGTCTCCATTTCTGTATGTGCTGCTAAAAACTGCAGGCTCCCATGCTGGTGCTCGCCCACAGCAACTCTCCTAGAGGTCGACCCCAGGGCCAGGATGTGTCTCTGCCCTTTGTGCTTCTAAAACCGTGAGCCACCCCAGGTTCATGTACAGGCACCTGCAGCTCCTGGATCCTGTCTGGGGGCTGCTTTAAAGCCCTTTCCCATCCGCTACCTCTCTGTGAATTTGTGCCTGGTCCACAATGCAGACACTTGCACTCTGGTGTTATATCACTTTCCAGGCGCCAGCTTATGGTGGCTCCCTCCCCTTTCTTTTTATCTTCTGATATTTGCCTGAAGAATCACGACTCCGCCCTTCATACCTCATGACTGACGGAGTTTTTCTACTTGTGGAGATCCAGATATAAATTCTTACATCTCAGGCTGATTTCATGGATGTTCAGAATGGTTTGGTGGATATCCAGCTAAATTCAAGGGACCAGTTTAAATAGGATCCCCTACTCCTCTGCCATCTTGCCTCCCTCTAAAAATGTTTTCTTTATCACTACATTTGCCATTTTAATGACAACATGTCTTGGTGCAGATCTGCTTTGGTTGATTTTGTTGGGATTCTCTGTGCCTTCTGAATCTGTATATACATTTCCTTCCCAAGATTCGTGATTTTTTTCAACTGTTATTTTTTTCATATAAATTTTCTGCCCCCTTTTCTCTCTCTTCTCCTTGTGAGATCCTCATAATGTGAATCCTATTACATTTGATGGAGTGATTGAGTTCTTTAAATCTATTATCATTATGCAGTATTTGTCTTTCATTTGTTCAGCTTGATTTCTTTCTATTTCTCCATCTTACAGGTCACTGATACTTTCCTCTATTTCTTGTAGCCTAGTGTTTATTCCATCTATTGTATTTTTAATTTCATGTACTGAGTTTTTCATCTGTGATGTGTTATTTTTTATATTTGTTAAGGGTCTCACTGATGTCCTCCACTCTTTTTCTCATGTCCTCTGAATATTATTATTACTTCAAATTCTCTATCAGACATACTACTTATTTATGTTTTGTTTTGATCTCCTCCTGTGATTTTGTGTTCTTTCATTTGGGAGAAATTTATCTCTCTACTCCTTTTGCTTACCTTTCTGTATTTGTTTCTCTGTGTTAAGAAAGTCAGATACATTCTCTGCTTTTTTTTTTTTTGAGAGAAAAAAGAGAGAGGGAGGAGAGAGTGGGAAGGGGGGGCAATCTTAAGCACACTCCATGCCGTGTGAAGACCGAAGTGGGGATCGATCTCACAACCTCAATATCATGACCTGAGCTGAAATCAAGAGTTGGACACTTAACTGACTGAGCCACCCAGGCAGCCCCCCTCTGCTGTTGAAAGTAGTGGTTTTATGAAGAAGAGTTCCTGTAGTGCACTGCCATGTGGTGTCCCCTGTTCACCAGAACCTGGCACTTCAGGGGAGTCTCCTATGTGTGTTGCTTGTGTCCTGCTATTATGTTTGGGTAGGTTTCCCTTTCAATAAAGACTTCTGCACTGTCTCTCTGTCTGTTGTGGGCTGTTCTTGTTTTCTGTGGTGTTAGTTGTGATCTAGGAGACAGGCTTTGAAGAACATTACCCTTGGAGGCCTGAGGGATGGAGCAGTAGTATTAGCAAAATTTGCACTGAATCACTAGTCCTGTGCCAGATCCCCAGAAGTGTGGTGGTGGCCATAGGTGAGGTGCGAGTTAGTGGCCATAGCCAAGGACAAGGTGCATAGCTGAGGCGGCAGCAAGGGGCTCACAGTGACTGGGCATGAGCAGTGATAGCAAAATATGCACTGAGCTGCTAATCTTAGGCCAATTCCCCAAACTAGAGGCAGTCAGGTGTGTGGCATTCTGTGGTGGTGGTGGCCATGGCACTGGGTGTCTGTGCACGTGGCAGTTGGGTGCAGTGTGTAGTGTCTGTATGTTTACTAACTGGACACTGAGTGAAGTGACAGGGGCACGTGACATATGTGTGTACAGCTGTTGAAGGGGTGCATGCAACATCAGCAAAATTTGCACTAAGCTTCGGACTAAGGTCAGCAGGCTTGGAGTGGGCAAGTCGTCAGAGATCTTGTGGGTAGGATGCACAGCTAGCAGGTTGGGTAGCAAGTATTTGTGCAGCACTGCCTCCCACAGGTGGCTCTGTGTGTATGTTGGGGGGGTGGAGGAGGAAATGGCGCCTGCAAGCTCCTTTGTTCCCAAACAAGTCGTCCAACTCACTCTGAAATCAGTATAAACATATTTCCTCCAGTTGTGCAAGTTGTCACTTATACATTCTTTCTCTTCCAGTTATTGTCTCTTTAAGGATGGGGCCCAGCTATCACTAGCTCTCCAGGGCTGCCCAATGATGAATCAGCTAACATTTAAGGCTCAAGGTTGCAAGTTCTGCTGGTTATACAAACTCATGGAATTCAGGTTCTCTGGTTTTCAAGACAAGATGTTATGGGGATTCCTTTTCCCTGTGTGGGCTCCCTGGTGTTTTTCTCTCTCTGTGACTGAAGCTCCCCTCCCATGGGCAGCTCCTGACCACCATTTCTGTCCTTCCTAACCTCTCAGATGTGGCTTTTTACATTTAGTTGTGGAGTTTGTGGAGGACTGTATTGAGGACTGTATTCATGTATTGAGTTTTTCATCTGTGATATGTTATTTTTTATCTTTGTTAAGGGTCTCACTGATGTCCTCCACCTTTTTTCTCATGTCCTCTGAATATTATTTTATATTTATTTATAATATTATTATTTTATGAATAAACTTCATAACTAGAGGGAGAGAAGAGGCCACATTGAAGAAGGTAGGACGTGCAGAGACGTGCTTTGGTGAAGGCATTGTGGTGCTGTGGAGGAGGGACTTGGTCGTGGAGAAAGATGAGAAAGAGTGGAGCACACAAGGATACATGCACAAGGAAACCACTTCCCCAAAGCCAGTGGATGGGAAAACAAGAGAAATTGATTTTCATGATTTTTTGCAACTAATGGGACTCAAATACTGGAATTTTACAGGTCTGCAGGTTTGGTTGAAATAGAGCACTGAGGGTGCTACTCTACTCCTGGAGTGAAGGCAGGCAAGCAATCACAAGGGCAGATTAAGTGATCTGAGGATTACCTAAAGTGCACAGTGAGAGAGAGTTTGCTCTTTCTGGTTCACATCTGTGAGAGGTGGAGTTCTCCAGAGTCACCTTTCAGGGGACAAAAAAACCCGGCAGGTTTCATTCCATACCCCACCCCTCAGCATAGGTGTAGAGAAACCTGCTGAGGGTGAATAAATCTGGCAATGGCTCTTTAGCCTGCTTTGTTCCAAATCCAATGCCTCTGCACTCTGGCATGACTACCTTTCTTGGTCAAACTTGTATCAGTTCCAGCATGTGAAACCCTCCCCTAGAAGACCAGCACAGATCCCCACCACACCAGGTTCTTAGAGTTTGGAGTTTTAAAAGCCAGTAGTCCTGGCTGGGATAGAACTAAAGGTTCACTGTACTGCTCAAGGAAAGCAAGCAACCTGGAGAGAGACAGAATGGAAACAGTGGTCTGAAAAATGCCTGGGATGCATAAGGGGGAAATTATTACCCCTCAGGGAATGCTTCCCTGAAAGCAGCAAGCACAGAGTCCTCTCTCTGGGGACAAAGGAACTGGCTGGCACCATTTCCCTCCTCCACCCCTCAGCATAAACCAACTTCAGTAAACAACACAGCATCAACATTGGCTTCCTAAACTGCTTACACCAAGTTCCGGCCCCTGTGCTCTACTGGTACTGTTTTTCTTGGGCAAGTGTGCCTAAGGATGAGAGCAGCAGGCCCCTTCCCCAGAAGTCCAGCAGAAACCACCTTACACACCACATCTACCAGCCATACAGTTCTGAAAGACTTCAGTTCTAGTGGAAGTAGCATTAAGTTTCCTTTAACAGCAGACCAGAGCACATCTATTTAGAACTCAACACACTCTGGCCAAGGTCCAAACACTGCCTACTGCAGGCAAAGATAACCTATGCAGATGACTGACCTGAGAGATAGAGCAGCCAAAACACAGCAGCAGTGTGCATGCAGAAAACACCAGAGACACTCCCTGAAGTGCAATGTCCTGAACACAATATGACATCTTCTTCATAAAGCCATTTTTCTCAAGAGCAAGAAAAGTAACAGGCTTTTGTAACACCAAGAAGAAGACAGAGACCTAGACAACATGCCAAGATGGAGCAATTCATCCCAAAAGAAAGAACAAGAAAAAGTCACAGCCAGAGATCAAATTGAAACAGATATAAATAATATGCCTGATGGAGAATTTAAGGCAACAACCATAAGGATACTAGCTGGACTTGAGAAAAGCTTAAAGGACATCAGGGAGACCCTTACTTCAGAGAAAAAAAGAGCTATAAAACAGGCAGAAATGAAAAATGCAATAATTGAAATTTGAAATTGACTGGTTGTAATGACCACAATGATGGAAGAAACAGGAACAAATAAATGATATAGAAGATAGAATTATGGAAAATAATGAAGCTGAACAAAAGAGAGAAAGAAAAAGTATGGATCTTGAAACTAGACATAGGGAACTCAGTGACTTGATCAAATGTAATAACATTTGAATCATTGGAGTCCCAGAAGAAGAGAGAGAAAAAAGCACCAAAGTCTTATATGAGGAAATATTAGCTCAAAAGTTCCCTAATCTGGGGAAGGAAAAAAGACATCCAAATCCAGGAGGCACAGAGAACTCCCAACAAAATCAACAAAAACAAGCCAACACCAAGACATACTGTAGTTAGATTTGCACAAGAGAGTGAAAAAGAAAAAGCAACAAGATAAAAGAAGTCCTTAACATACAAGGAAAGACCCATAAGGCTAGCTGCAGATGTCTCCACAGGAACTTCGCAAGCCAGAAGACAATGGCATGATATATTCAAGGTGCTAAAACTGGAGAAAATCTGCAGCAAAGAATGTTCTATCCAGCAAGGCTATTATTCAGAATCGAAGGAGAGATGAAATTTCCTAGACAAACAAAAATCAAAGGAATTTGTGACCACTAAACCAGCCCTGCAAGAAATATTAAAGGGGACTCTTTGAATGAGGAGGAAAGAGCAGAAATGACAAAGACTAGAAATGAACAGAGAATATCTCCAGAAACAATGACAAAGCAAGTAATAAAACAACACTCGGGGCGCCTGGGTGGCTCAGTTGGTTAAGCGACTGCCTTCGGCTCAGGTCATGATCCTGGAGTACCTGGATCGAGTCCCGCATCAGGCTCCCTGCTCAGCAGGGAGTCTGCTTCTCCCTCTGACCCTCCCCCCTCTCATGTGCTCTCTCTCTCAAATAAATAAATAAAAATCTTTAAAAAAAAAAAAAAACAACACTCAATACATATCCATCAATAATTACTCTGAATGTAAATGGACTAAATGTTCCAATCAAAAGACATAG
>NW_027397109.1:10887137-10887797 GCF_003265705.2 Callorhinus ursinus | reverse complement strand
TGTAAATGGACTAAATGTTCCAATCAAAAGACATAGAGTATCAGAATAGATTTTTTTAAATTTTTTATTGTTATGTTAATCACCATATATTACATCATTAGATTTTGGTGCAGTGTCCCATGATTCATTGTTTGTTCATAACACCCAGTGCTCCATGCAGAACGTGCCCTCCTCAATACTCATCACCAGGATAACCCATCCCCCTCCCCGCCCTCCCCTCTAGAACCCTCAGTTTGTTTTTCAGAGTCCATCATCTCTCATGGTTCAACTCCCCCTCTGACATACTCCCCTTTTCTTCCTCTCCTGTTATCTTCTTCTTTTTCTTTTTTCTTAAAATATGTTGCGTTATTTGTTTCAGAAGTACAGATCTGTGATTCAACAGTCTTGCACAATTCACAGCGCTCACCATAGCACATACCCTCCCCAATGTCTATCACCCAGCCATCCCATCCCTCCCACCCCCAACCACTCCAGTAACACTCAGTTTGTTTCCTGAGATTAAGAATTCCTCATATCAGTGAGGTCATGTGATACATGTCTTTCTCTGATTGACTTATTTCACTCAGCATAACACCCTCCAGTTCCATCCACGTCGTTGCAAATGGCAAGATCTCATTCCTTTTGATGGCTGCATAATATTCCATTGTGTATATATACCAC
>NW_027397109.1:10847764-10877137 GCF_003265705.2 Callorhinus ursinus | reverse complement strand
CTCCACCGAGCCAACTTCTAAAATGTCCGATTTTGTGCTCCGCGGCTCTAGCACTTGCCAGAAGCGGCCGGCGGAGGCCCCTCCCCCGCCATCTATCCTCCCGAATATCGCCTCGGATTCACTTCTCCGCACGCCCTACCTTCCAGTAAGTGGTCGCTTCTCTGTTCAGAGAGTTGTTGCTACTCTCCTGTTCGATCTCCTGTTGAGTTCGTAGGTGTTCAGAATGGTTTGATCCCTATTCAGCTGAATTCCTGAGACCAGACGAAATCTAGGTCTCCTACTCCTCCGCCATCTTGCTCCCGAGTATCAGAATAGATTAAAAAAAAAAAAACCAAACACAAGACCCATCTCTATGCTGTGTATAAGAGACTTATTTTAGACCTAATGACACCTGCAGATCGAAAGTAATGGGATGGAGAAATATTTGTCATGCAATTAGATGTCAAAAGAAAGACAAAGCAGCAATACTTATGTCAGACAAACTAGATTTTAAACCAAAGACTGTAACAAGAGTTGAAGAAGAGAACTATACTATAATAAAAGGGACTACCCAACAAGAAGATCTAACAATTGCAAATATTTATGTCCCAAACTTGGGAACACCCAATACATAAAACAATTAATAACAAATATGAAGGAACTAATTGATGATAATACAATAATAATAGGGGACTTTCACACCCCACTTACATCAATGGACAGATAAAGTGAGCAGATACTCAGCAAGGCAACAATGGCTTTGGATTACACACTGGACCATAGGGACTTAGCAGATATATTCAGAACAATTCATCATAAGGCAGCAGAATGCACATTCTTTTCAAGGGCACATGGGACATTCTCCAGAATGGGTCACACATGATGTCACAAATCAGTCCCCAAAAGGCACAAAATGACTGACATCATTTCATGCATATTTTTGACCACCATGCTGTGAAACATGAAGTCAACCACAAGAAAAATATTGGAAAGACCATATATATGCAGGCTGAACAAGTGCTACTGAGGAATGAATGTGTGAACCAGGAAATCAAAGAATACATTTAAAAGTACAAGTAAACAAGTGAAAATGAAAACACAATTGTCCAAAACCTAGGGATGCAGCAAAAGCTGTCCTAAGAGGGAAGTATATAGGAATACAGCCTTACCTCAAAAAAAAAAAAAAATCTCAAATAAACAACCTAACTTTACACCTAAAGGAACTAGAAAAAGAATGACAAACAAAGCCTGAAATCAGCAGAACAGAAATAATAATGATTAGAGCCAAAATAAATCATACAGAAACAAAAACAAAACAGTAAAGCAGATCAATTAAACAAGGAGTTGTTTCTTAGGAAAAAAAATAATAAAATTGACAAATCCCCAGCCAGACATACAAAAAGAAAAGAGAAAGGAACCAAATAGAGTAAAACAAAAATGAAAGAGGAGAAATATCAACCAACACCACAGAAATATAAACAGTTATAAGAGAATATTATGGAAGAATATATGCCAACAAATTGGACAACCTGGAAGAAATGGATAAATTCCTAGAAATATATAAACTACCAAAACTAAAACAGGCTAAAAATAGAAAATTTGAACAAACTGATAATCAGCAAATAAATTGAATCATTAATCCAAAATCTCCCAACAAAAGTCCAGGGCCAGGGGGATTCCCAGCAGTATTCTAACAAACATTTAAAGAACAGTTAATTCCTATTCTTCTCAAACTATTCCATAAAATAGAAGAGGAAGGAAAACCGCCACATTCATTTTATGAGGCCCTCATTACCCAGATACCAAAATCAGGTAAATACTCCATTAAAAAACAGAACTATGGACCAATATCCCTGATGAACATGCATTGAAAAATTCTCAACAAAATACTAGCAAATATAGAGCTACCCTATGACCCAGCAAATGGAATCCAACAGTACATTACAAACCATGAGAGACTCTGGACTCTGGGAAGAAAACTTGAGGGTCATAGAAGGGAAGGGCATGGGGAGATGGGGTAACTGGCTGATGGATATTAAGGAGGGCATGTGTTGGGATGAGCACTGGGCATTATATGCAACTAATGAATTGTTGAGCACTATAACAAAAACTTATGATGTAGTATATGCTGGTTAACTGAACATAATAAAAAATATTATGAAATTAAAAAAATAAATAAAGGAAGCATTCAACACAATCAAGTAAGATTTATTCTTGGGCTGCAAGTGTGATTCAGTATACACAAACCAATCAACCGAATACACCACATTAATAAAAGAAAGGCTAAGAACCATATGTTCCTGTCAATAGATGCAGAAAAAGCATTTGATAAAGTACAATATTCATTCATGATACAAACCCTCAATAAAGTAGGTTAAGAGGGAACATACCTCAACATAATAAAGGCTGAATATGAAAAACCCATAGCTAATATCAACAATAGGGAAAAACTGAGAGCTTTTACCCTATAGTCAGAAACAAGACAGAGATATCCACTCTCACCACTGGTGTTTAACACAGTACTGGAAGTAGTAGCCACAGCAAGAAATAAAAGGCATCCAAATTATCAAGGAAGTCAAACTTTCACTATTTGCAGTTGACATGATACCTGAAAACCTGAAAGACTCTACAAGAAAATTGCTAGAAATGATATGCAAATTCAGTAATGTCACAAGATACAAAAATCACTGTACAGAAACCTGTTGAATTTCTGTACACCAATAATGAAGCAGCAGAAAGAGAAATTAAGAAATCAATCCCAATTACAACTGCACCACAAAATAATAAGATACCTAGGAAGAAACGTAACCAAAGATGTGAAAGACCTGTACTCTGAAAACCACAAAACAGCAATAAAAGAAATTGAAGATGACACAAAAGAATGGAAAGACATTCTATTCTAATAGATTGGGAGAACAAATATTTAAATATCTATACTATCCAAAATCATCTACACATATGATGTAATCCCCGTCAAGGTACCACCAGCATTTTTCACAGAGCTAAAACAATCTTTTAATTTGTATGGAACCATAGAAGACCCCAAATAGACAAAGCAAAACTGAAAATGAAAATCAAGCCTGGAGGCTTCATATTGTCAAATTTCAAGTTATATCACAAAGGTCTAGTGATCAAGAAAGTGTGGTACTAGCACAAAAACAGACACATAGATTAAAATAATAAAACAGAAAACCCAGAAATGAACCCACAGCTATATGGTTAATTAATCTTTGACAGAGTAGGAAAGGATATCCAAAAGAGAGTCTCTTCAAAAATGGTGTTGGGAAAACTGGACAGCAACATGCAAAAGAATGAAACTGGACAACTTTTTTACACTGTAAACAAAAATAAATTCAAAATGGATTAAATACATAAATGTGAGATAGGAAACCATAAAACTAGAAGAGAACATGAGCAGTAACCTCTTTGACATCAGTTGGAATAATTTCTTCCTAGATATGTCTGCTGAGGCAAGGGAGAAAGCAAAAATAAACTATTGGGACTGCATCAAGATGCTTCTCCACAGTGAAGGAAACAATCAACAAAACTAAAAAGCAATCTATGGAATGGGAGATATTCTGGGATGATATATCTGATAAAGGGTTAGTATGCAAAATCTATAAAGAATTTCTCAAACTCAACACCCAAAAAACAAATAATCCAATTAAGAAACAAAAAGTTCAGTCAGGAAATGGGCAGAAGACATGAACAGACATTTCTCCAAAGGAATACAAATGACCAACAGACTCATGAAAAAAATGCTCAACATCCCTTGGCATCAGGGAAATACAAATCAAACCACAATGAGATACCACCTCACATCTGTCAGAATGGCTAAAATGAACAAGTCAGGAAACAACAGATGTTGGCAAAGATGTGGAGAAAAGGCAACACTCTTACACTGTTGGTGGGAATGTAAAGTGGTGCTGCCACTCTGGAGAACAATATGAAGATTGCTTAAAAATAGAACTACTAAGACCCAGCAATTGCACTACTAGGTATTTACCCAAAGGATACAAACATAGTGATTAAAAGGAAAACACACCCCAGTGCTTATAGCAGCAATGTCAACAATAGCCAAACTATGGAAAAAGCCCAGATGTCCATCAACCGATGCATAGATAAAGAAGAAGTGGTGTGTGTGTGTGTGTGTGTGTGTGTGTGCATGTGTGTGTGTGTGTGTGTATAGGAATATTATTCAACCATCAAAAAAGTGAAATCTTGTCATTTGCAATGACGTGGATGGAACTAGGGGGTATTATGCTAAGCAAAATAAGTCAGTCAGAGAAAGACAAATAGCATATGATTTCACTCTTAGGTGGAATTTAAGAAACCAGACAGATAAGCATAGGGGAAGGGAAAGAAAAATAAAATAAGATGGAAACAGATAGGGAAGCAAACCATAAGAGACTCTTAACTATAGGAAGCAAACTGAGTATTGCTGGAGGGGAGGAGGATGGGGGGATGTAGTAATTGTGTGATGGGCATTAACAAGGGCACTTGAAGTAATGAGCACTGGGTGTTGTACGTAACTGATGAATCACTAAATTCTACCTCTGAAACTAATATAAACATGTTAATTAAATTGAATTTAAGTGAAAAAAATGGGCAGAAGTTATGATTATACCTTTTCCCAAGGAAGACATATGGATAACATACAAACAAAAAGATGCTTACCATCATTCATCATCAGGGAAGTACATATCAAAACTACAGTGAGACATCACCTCACACCAGTCAGAATGGCTAAAATTAACAATTCTCTACAGGAAAAAAAAATAAACAGGTGTTGTCCACACCATTGGTGAGAATGCAAACTGGTTCACCACTGAGGAAAATGGTATGGAGGTTTCTCAAATAGCTAAAAATAGAAACAGCCTACAGTCAAGCAGTAGCACTACTAGGTATTTACCCAAATGATTCCAAAGTACTGATTGAAATGGATTCACACACTCCTATGTTTATAGCTATGTTTATAGCTGCATTATCAACAATAGCCAAATTAAAGAAGGAGCCCAAATGTCCATCAACTTATGAATGGATAAAGAAGTTGTGCTATACACACAAGAATACATACATACATACACACATACAATGGAATATTACTCAGCCATAAAAACAAATGAAACCTTGTAAATTTCAATGACATGGATAGAGTTCGAGAGTACTATGTTAAGCAAAATAAGCGTGTCAGAGAAACAGAAGTACCATTTGATTTCACTCATGTGGAATTTATGAAAGAAAATAGATGAATATATTTCAAAGAAGAGATGTCAACCAGGAAGTAGGCTCTTAGGTATAGAGAACAAACTGAGGGTTACTAGAAGAAAGGTTTTGGGGAGGCTGGGTTAAATGGCTGATGGTTTAAGGAGGGCACATGATGTGATGAGCACTCAGTGTTATATGCAACTAATGAATCATTGAACACTACTAATACATCAAAAACTAATCATGTATTATATGTTGGCTAATTGAACATAATAATAAAAAATAAAAGTTTTTGGATTAAAAAGGAAAGAAAAGAAAACAAAACAAAATAGCTCTACGTTTAACTCATTAAAAGTTCACTGTGGAAAAAAAATCTGTCATAATAATTTGATTTTTGGTAAGTTGTCAAAAATGACCAAAAGTTTTGGGTGGGATCAAAATGGAGTAGAAAGAACCTGAGATCACCCCCCACAGGCACAGCAAAATCTACAACGACATATAGAACAAATGTCTTTAAGAATGAACTTGAGACTAGCAGAAAAACTCATACACAACTAAGGATATAAAGAAATTCCACATTGGGATAAGTAGGAGGGGTGGAGATATGTTTAACTCAGAATCCACACTCCTAGCATAGTGACCCTTAAGTGGAAAGATATCACAAGCATAAAAGTCCTCCCTGAAGAATGTGGTATTCAAACCCACATTGGCTCTACAAGCCAGGAGACACACACCAAGAAAAATGAACATCCACAATATCTGGCTTTGAAAACCAACATGGATTATGTCTGGGACAGTGGGAGAGCAGTTACAAACCAAAATTATGCTCTTAAAGGACCGGAACACAATCTCACTTACTAGGAATTGCAGAGCAAAGGCAGCGGTTTGAAGAATGGTTGTTACACATAAAGGAGATACCTCAACTCATTTTAAGGTATGTGTGGGAGGGAAAGAGATCTGTTTGAATGTTCATTGGGGACAGACACACTGCCATTTGACATCTTTCTTACCCTCTTCTACCTAGCTGACCTAATGGTTGGGTGCAATTTCTGATAGTTTTCATCTATAGTGATGTACTGCTCACCTTACCCCAGTGTTCCACTGTGGATTTACACCACCCAACCTGCCTGCCTAGCCTTGAAACCCTTCAGGGTGACTCCCCACACTGTCTCCCAGCTGGCACCCTCAGCTGGCCTGAGCCCCTCCCAGGTGGCTTCCCACCCTACCCTCCTATTGGGCATGCTCAGCTAAGTGGAGCCCTTCTAGGTGGCTCTGCACCCTGGTATTTCTGGTGATCATGCTCAGCTGGTCCAGAGCCTTCCCAGACAGCTCCTTACACCAGCACTTCCAGAAGGCACCCTCAGCTGGCCCTGCAGACCCTCCCAGGAGGCTTTCCATACCAATAGTCCCTATGGGCACCCTCAGCCATCACTGGGACCCTTCCCAAGCATCACATCTCAAGGGAACAGACCAAAACAGTAGAATGTCTATAATGGTTACAGCTAGGCCTCATAGTAAGCCATGCAGGAAACCTGCTCTGCCCACCAGAACACTCACAGATGTTGCAGCTGGGCCTTACATCCAGCCACACCTGGGGACAACCCACACACCAGTGTGCCTGCAACAGCCATTACAGTTCCTTTCAGCCAGATGGGCCAGGGGCCAGACTCATTCACCATTACTCCCAAGCAGTCATGGTCAGACCTCACAGACAGCTGTGAGGGACAAGCCTTATATCTGAGTTCACACCAATTATAACCTAATCACAACAAGAGGATTCATGTAGGTGATACAGGGGATGTTCCTAGGGCATCTTTGGGTGACCTGGGTGATTTCTGCTACTGGGCCCCACAAGACACCTTCTGCATAAATCAACTCTTTTAAGACAAGGAGACATTACTGATTTACATAGAAAAAAACCCAGAGAATTAGGCAAAATGAGAATGCAGAGGTATTTGTTCCAAATGAATGAACAATATAAAAACTCAGAAAAATAACTAAATGAAGTGGATGTAAGTAATCTATCAGATAAATAACAGAGTAATAATCATAAGGATTATCACCAAACTCAGGAGAATGAATGGAAACAAGGAGAACTGAAACAAAGAGATAGGGAAAAAATGTATATACATCTCTATATATAGACCAACCAGAGTTGTAGAATACAATAACTGAAATTAAAATAAAACAAAACAAACAACAAGCAAACAAAAACACTGCAGAGAATCAAGGGCAGATTAGATGATGCAGAAGAATGAATCAGCAATCTTGAAGACAGAGTAACAGAAATCACCCAATTGAAACAGGAAAAAGAAAAAAAGAATAAAAAAAAAAAGCCTTCTGGGAAAACATCAACTTTACTAACATTTACATTATAGGAGTCCCAGCAGGGAGAAACAGAGAGAAGAACAGAAACCATATTTGAAGAAAAAATGGCTGAAAACTAAATTGGTGAAGGAAACAGACATTCAATTCCAGGAAGCAAAAAATTCCCGAATAAAATGAAACCAGATTGTGGAGTAGTAGGATGACCCTGAACTTGCCTCATCTTCCAAATACAGCTAGGTCAACATTCAACTATTTTGAATAACTAGGAAGACGATCTGAGGATTAAGGAAACAATCTGCACAGTTGGAGTGAGAGAATGTGGCAGGTGTGAGGTTTGGAGCTGTGAATTGGGGAAGAGAAAAACCTCATGGCCACAAAAGGGAGAGGGAGCACTTTTTGTGGAGAAAAGTCAAGGAGAGCAAGAAAGTGAGAGAGAGCCCAGCAGGTAGGGACAACACAATAAGCCATAGTGAGAAGACCCCTGGGGTGATACA
Source organism: Callorhinus ursinus (assembly GCF_003265705.2). NCBI lineage: Eukaryota > Metazoa > Chordata > Mammalia > Carnivora > Otariidae > Callorhinus > Callorhinus ursinus. The sequence continues at coordinate 10,869,128 of NW_027397109.1, read as the reverse complement.
TGAGAGATTGCTCCCTTTCCTGGAGGACATTTGGAAGAGAATGTTTTGTCTCTCCAAGGATAAAATGCTAGCTGGGAGCCATTGAGCAGTGCTCAACAACAGAGTCAGAGGTGCTCACAGAAGGCAGAAAACCTCTTAACAACCTTTCCCTGTAAGCCACAATAGACTTACACCTCTGTGTGCATGCCCGGTGACTGCTTATCTGTGGCAGAACTGAGAAGAAAGCAGAGACAGTAGCAGATTGCAGATTACCTGGCCACCACTTTCTGCTGTCTACCACAATAGATTTAAGCTCTGCAACTGCTTTTCTGGGACAGAATGGAATAGGGAACTGAGTCACGTGCATACAGCTGATAACCTGGTTCCAGCTTTTCACTGAACATTTCAATTAACTCTAAACTCTGGGTGTGCACTTTGCAACTGCTTTTCAGGATGGGTTGCTGCTAGGCACACCCTGACCCTCTCTTTCAGGAAAAGGGAGTGAGCCTGCGCCCTACCACAACCTTTAAAACTTGGAGTTTTGCTAATGATGTATTGTATGGTGACTAACATAACATAACATAAAACAAAAACAAACAAACAAACAAGCAAACAAAAAAAAAACATGGAGTTTTGAATCCCAGCCACTGTCCAGAGATAAAATACAGGAGATCTGTGGCTCTGGGTGCACCAATGGTCCAAGCACAGAAAAGTAAGGGCAGGGAACTGACAAAATGCCAGGACACAGGAGAGTGTTCACTTTTCTAAGAGGGCCTCCTCACCAGCAGCGGCCAGGAGTTCTCCTCCCCAGGGAAAAGAGGGTGGTGTGACACATATTCTTCCTCCTCCACTACCCCACCCTCCTCCCACCCACGAGCACAGTCAGACTTCAGAGAGAAACACAGAACCTCCAGTGGATGCTGGAGTCCCCTATACTAAATCCTGCCTCCCCCGCCCCCCGTGCCTGGCAGGGTCATCTTTACAGGGGCAAATCAGCTTGGGAGATAGACAAGCAGGCCTCTCCTTCAGAAGACCAACACAGGTCCCTACATCTACCAAGTCTACTGATTAAAGAAAGCTCCAAAATATCAGCTTCAGGTGGAAACAGGACCAGGCTTGCTTCTTTTTTTTCCCTTTTCTTAATTTGTTTTATTTTTCTATTTTTTATTTTTTATTCTTTATCCTTTATTATATATATTTTTCTTTTTTCTCTTTCTCTTTAATTTTTTTTGTATCAGGCTTATAATATTTTATTCAGGTTTCCTCTTATTTTTTGGATCAGACTGCTTTTTTTCCCCTTTCTTTTCTTCTTTCCCTACTCTTTTTCCCTTCCTTCTTATTTTTTTAGTGTTATAGTTTATTGTCTGTTTGTGTTTTAGTTTCTTTTTCTTTCCTTTTGTCTCAGATCAGGCTTTTTGTTTTGTTTTTGTTTTTAATTTTTCTTTCTTTTTCCTTCTTTTTTTTTTCTTTTACAGGCTTATCTTGACAAACAAATCAAAGCACACCTACTTAAAGGTCCAAACACTCCCCATTACAAGCAATGAGGAACTCTGTAGAGGCAGGACGAGTGGGACGGAACAGCCAAAACACAAGAGCAGCGTATATACAGCATACATCAGAAACACTTCCTGAAGTTTTTGTTGTTATTGCTGTTTTTGTTTTCCCCCTTTTTCTCTCCTACTTTCTTTCCCGGAAAAAATGACTAGACAGAGAAATTCACCCCAGTGAAAGAATAGGAGGTAAGGTACACTGCCAGGGATTTAATCAATATGGACATAAATAAAATGTCTGAACTAGAATTTAAAACAATTATAAAGATAATAGATGGGCTTGAAAAAAAGCATAGAAGACATCAGAGAATCACTTACTGTAGAAATAAACGAACTGAAGTCTAATCAGGCCAAAATTAAAAATGCTACTACTGAGATGCAGACACAAATGGAGGCTTTAATAGCGAGAATAAACGAAACAGAAGAGAGAGTCAGTGGTATAGAAGACAAAATGATGGAAAATAAGAAAGCTGAAAAGAAGAGAGAAGGGAACTACTAGATCATGAAGGGATACTGTAAGGACTCAGCAATTCCATAAAGTGAAATAATATCCTGAAAATAGGGGTCCCAGAAGATGAAGAGTGGGATAGAGGGACAGAAGGTTTATTTGAACAAATTATAGCTGAGAACTTCCATAATCTGGGGAAGGAAACAGGCATTCAATTCCAGGAGGCACAGAGAACCACACACAAAATTAATAAAAATAATAGGTCAACACCTCAACATATAATGGTGAAGCATGCACATTTCAAAGATACAAAGAAAATCCTAAGAGCAGCTTGGAACAAGAGGCCATTAACCACAGGGGTAGACAAATAAGGCTGGCAGTAGACCTGTCCACAGAGACCTGGCAGTCCTTATATTCAACATGCTAAGTGGGAAAACTATGCAGCCAGGAATACTTTATCCAGCAAGACTGTTGTCTAGAATAGAAGGAGAGATAAAGAGTTTAGGACAAACAAAAACTAAAGGAATTTTTGAACACCAAACAGCCCTGCAAGAAATATTAAAGGGGAACCTTTGAGCAAAGAGAGTGCCTAAAATAACAAAGACCAGAAAGGAACAGAGACAATCTACAGATAGTGAATTTATAGGTAATAAAATGGCACCAAATTCATATCTTTCCATAATTACTCTGAATGTAAATGGACTAAATGCTCCAATCAAAAGAAACAGGGTACCATATTGGATAAATAAACAAGACCCATAGATCTGCTGTCTATAGAAGATTCATTTCAGACCCAAAGAGAGCTCCAGATTAAAAGTGAGTGGGTGGAGAACCATTTATCATGCTAATGGATATCAGATGAAAGCTGGAGTTGCCATCCTTATATCAGACAAACTAGATTTTACATCAAAGACTATAATAAGAGTTGAAGAAGGACACTATATCATAATAAAAGGGTCTATCCAACAAGAAGATCTAACAATTGTCAGTATTTATGTCCCTAATTTGGGAGCAGCCAATATATAAAACAATTAATAACAAAATGAAAGAAACACATTGATAATAATATAATAATAGTAGGGGACTTTAACAACTAACTTGCTGCAATGGACAGATTATCTAAGCAGAAGATCAACAAGGAAAGAAGGACTTTGAATGACACAGTGGACCAGATAGACTTCATAGGTATTTTCAGAATATTTCATCATACAGCAGCAGAATACACATTCTTCACCAGTGCACATGGAATATTCTCCAGAATAGATCACATACTCAATCACAAATCAGGTCTCGACCAGTACAAAAAGACTGAGATTATTCCAAGAATATCGTCAGACAACAATGCTTTAAAACTTGAAGCCAATTACAAGAGAAAACGTGGAAGGAACACAAACACATGGAGATTAAAGCCATATATGAAAAACCCATAGCAAATATCATTCTTTTTTTAAAATTTTTTATTGTTATGCTAATTACCATATATTACATCACTTGTTTTGGTGTAGTGTTCCATGATTCATTGTTTGTTCATAACACCCAGTGCTCCATGCAGAATGTGCCCTCTTTAATACCCATCACCAGGCTAACCCATCCCCCTACACTCCTCCCCTCTAGAACCCTCAGTTTGTTTGCGTTATTTGTTTCAGAAGCACAGATATGTGATTCAACAGTCTTGCACAATTCACAGCGCTGACCATAGCACATACCCTCCCCAATGTCTATCACCCAGCCACCCCATCCCTCCCACCCCCGACCACTCCAGCAACCCTCAGTTTGTTCCTGAGATTAAGAATTCCTCATATCAGTGAGGTCATATGATACATGTCTTTCTCTGATTGACTTATTTCATTAAGCATAACACCCTCCAGTTCCATCCATGTCGTTGCAAATAGCAAAATCTCATTCCTTTTGATGGCTGCATAATATTCCACTGTGTATATATACCACTTCTTCTTTATCCATTCATCTGTCGATGGACATCTTGGCTCTTTCCACAGTTTGGCTATTGTGGACATTGCTGCTATAAACATTGGGGTGCACGTACCCCTTCGGGTCCCTACATTTGTATCTTTGGGGTAAATACCCAGTAATGCAATTGCTGGATCAAATGGTAGCTCTAATTTCAACGGTTTGAGGAACCTCCATACTGTTTTCCAGAGGGGTTGCACCAGCTTGCATTCCCACCAACAGTGAAGGAGGGTTCCCCTTTCTCCACATCCCCGCCAACATCTGTCGTTCCCTGACTTGTTAATTTTAGCCATTCTGACGGGTGTGAGGTGGTATCTCATGGAGGTTTTCATTTGGATTTCCCTGATGCCGAGCGATGTTGAGCACTTTTTCATGTGTCCCTTGGCCATTTGGATGCCTTCTTTGGAAAAATGCCTATTCATGTCTTCTGCCCATTTCTGATTGGATTATTTGTTCTTTGGGTGTTGAGTTTGATAAGTTCTTTATAGATTTTGGATACTAGCCCTTTATCTGATATGTCATTTGCAAATATCTTCTCCCATTTGGTCAGTTGTCTTTTGGTTTTGTGGACTGTTTCTTTTGCTGTGCAAAAGCTTTTTATCTTGATGAAGTCCCAGTAGTTTATTTTTGCCCTTGCTACCTTTGCCTTTGGCAATGTTTCTAGGAAGAAGTTGTTGCGGCTGAGGTCGAAGAGGTTGCTGCCTGTGTTCACCTTTAGGGTTTTGATGGACTCCTGTCTCACATTTAGGACTTTCAAACATTTGGAGTCTATTTTTGTGTGTGGTGTAAGGAAATGGTCCAGTTTCATTCTTCTGATTGCGGCTGTCCAATTTTCCCAACACCATTTTTTGAAGAAACTGTCTTTTATCCTTTGGACATTCTTTCCTGCTTTGTCAAAGATTAGTTGACCGTAGAGTTGAGGGTCCGTTTCTAGGCTCTCTATTCTGTCATTGATCTATGTGTCTGTTTCTGTGCCAGTAATATACTGTCTTGTTGATTACAGCTTTGTAATAGAGCTGGAAGTCCAGAATTGTGATGACAGTTTTTCAACATTCGTCTGGCTATTCGGGGTCTTTTCTTGTTCCATATAAATTTTAGGATTATTTGTTCCATTTCTTTGAAAAAAGTGGATGGAGTTTGATGGGGATTGCATAGAATGTGTACATTGCTCTAGGTAGCATTGACATCTTCACAATATTTGTTCTTCCAATCGATGAGCATGGAATGTTTTTCCATTTCTTTGTGTCTTCCTCAATTTCTTTCATGAGTATTTTATAGTTTTCTGAGTATAGATCCTTTGCCTCTTTGGTTAGATTTATTCTTAGGTATCATATGGTTTTGGGTGCAATTGTAAATGGGATTGACTCCTTAATTTCTCTTTCTTCTGATTTTTGTTGGTGTATAGGAATGCCACTGATTTCTGTGCATTGATTTTCCATCCTGCCACTTTACTGAATGCCACATTTCTATCCTGCCACTTTACTGATTTTCTATCCTGTCACTTTACTGAACGCATGAGTTCTAGCAGTTTTTGGGTGGAGTCTTTTGGGTTTTCCACATAAAGTAGGAAAAGTAGCAAAGAGTGAGTGTTTGATGTCTTCTTTGCCAATTCAGATGCCTTTATTTCTTTTTGTTGTCTGATTGCTGTGGCTAGGACTTCCAATACTATGTTGAATAGCAGTGGTGATAGAGAACATCCTGCTGTGTTCCTGACCTTAGGGGGAAAGCTCTCATTTTTTCCCCCATTAGGAAAGATATTAACTGTGGGTTTTTCATAGACAGCTTTTATGATACTGAGGTGTGTACCCTCTATCCCTATACTCTAAAAAGTTTTGATCAAGAAAGGATGCTGTACTTTTTCAAATACTTTTTCTGCGTCTATTGAGAGGACCATATGGTTCTTGTTCTTTCTTTTATTAATATAATGTATCACATTGATTGAATTGCAGATGTCGAACCAACATTGCAGCCAAGGAATAAATCCCACTTGGTAGTGGTGAATAATCCATTTAATGTACTGTTTAATCCTATTGGCTACTATTTTGGTAAGAATTTTTGCATCCATGTTCATCAAGGATATTGGTCTATAATTCTCCTTTTTGATGGGGTCCTTGTCTGGTTTGGGGATCAAGGTAATGGTGGTCTCATAAAATGAGTTTGGAAGTTTTCCTTCCATTTCTATTTTTTGGAACAGTTTCAGGAGAATAGGTATTAATTCTTCTTTAAATATTTGGTAGAATTCCCCTGGGAAGCCATCTGGCCCTTGGGCTTTTTTTATTGGGAGATTTTTGATGACTGCTTCAATTTCCTTCATGGTTATAGGTCTGTTCAGGTTTTCTATTTCTTCCTGGTTCAGTTTTGGCAGTTGATACATCTCTAGGAATGCATCCATTTCTTCCAGATTATCTATTTTGCTGGCAAAGAATTGCTCATAATATGTTCTTATAATTGTTTGTATTTCGTTGGTGTTGGTTGTGATCTCTCCTCTTTCATTCATGATTTTGTTGATTTGGGTCATTTCTCTTTTCTTTTTGATAAGTCTGGCCAGGGGTTTATCAATCTTCTTAATTCTTTCAAAGAACCAGCTCCTAGTTTCGTTGATCTGTTCTACAGTTCTTTTGGTTTCTACTTCATTGATTTCTGCTCTGATCTTTATTATTTCTCTTCTCCTGCTGGGTTTAGGCTTTATTTACTGTTTTTACTCTAGCTCCTTTAGGTATAGGGTTAGGTTGTGTATTTGAGACCTTTCTTGTTTCTTGAGAAAGGCTTGTATTGCTATATAGTTTCCTCTTAGGATTGCCTTTGTGGCATCCCAAAGATTTTGAGCAATGTGTTTTCATTTTCATTGGTTTACATGAATTTTTTAAATTCTTCTTTAATTTCCTGGCTGACCCATTCATTCTTTAGTAGGATGCTCTTTAGCTTCCATGTATTTGAGTTCATTCTGACTTTCCTTTTGTGATTGAGTTCTAGTTTCAAAGCACTGTGGTCTGAAAATATGCAGGGAATGATCCCAATATTTTGGTACCAGTTGAGACCTGATTTGTGACCTAGAGGATTTGTGTTCTTGAGAACGTTCAATGAGCACTAGAGAAGAATGTGTATTCCGTTGCTTTGGGATGGAATGTTCTGAACATGTCTGTGAAGTCCATTTGTTCCAGTGTGTCATTTAAGTCTTTATTTCCATGTTGATCTTTTGCTTAGATGATCTGTCCATTTCAGTGAGGTGGGTATTAACGTCCCCCACTATTATTATATTGTTATCAATGTGTTTCCTTGCCTTTGTTATTAATTGGCTTATATAATTGGCTGCTCCTATGTTAGGGGCATAGATATTTATAATTGTTAGATCTACTTGTTGGATAGAGACTTTAGGTATGTTACAGTGTCCTTCCTCATCTCTTATTATAGTCTTTGGTTTAAAATCTAATTTGTCTGGTATATGGATTGCCACCCCATCTTTCTTTTGGTGTCCATTAGCATGGTAAATTGTTTTCCACCCCCTCACTTTCAATCTGGGGATGTCTTTGGGTCTAACATGAGTCTCTTGCAGTCAGCATATCGATGGGTCTGTTTTTTTAATCCAATCTGATAGCCTGTGTCTTTTTATTGGGGTATTTAGCCCATTTACATTCAAGGAAACTATTGAAAGATACAAATTTAGTGCCATTGTGTTGCCTGTAAGGTGATTGTTACTGTATATTGTCTGTGTTCCTTTCTGGTCTATGTTACTTTTAGGGTCTCTCTTTGCTTAGAGGACCCCTTTCAATATTTCTTGTAGGGTTGGTTTCGTGTTTGCAAAATTCCTTTATGTTTTGTTTGTCCTGGAATTTTTGATCTCTCCTTCTATTTTCAATGACAGCCTAGCTGGATATAGTATTCTTGGCTGCATATTTTTCTCATTTAGTGCTCTGAAGATATCATGCCCGTCCTTTCTGGCCTGCCAGGTCTCTGTAGATAGGTAATTGCCAGTCTAATGTTTCTACCATAGTAGGTTACAGATCTCTTCTCCTGCAGTGCTTTCAGAATTTTCTTTTTGTCTCTGAGACTCATAAGTTTACTATTAGATGTTGGGGTGTTGACCTATTTTTATTGATTTTGAGAGAGGTTCTCTGTGCCTTTTGGATTTTGCTGCCTGTTTCCTTCCCCAAATTATGTAAGTTCTCTGATATAATTTGCTTCACTATACCTTTTTCCCCTCTCTCTCTTTCTTCTCCTCTGGGATCCCAATTATTCTAATATTGTTTCATCTTTTCGTATCACTTATCTTTCAAATTCTCTCCTCGTGATCCAGTAGTTTATCTCTCCTTTTCTCGGCTTGTTTATTTTTCATCATTTGGTCTTCTATATCACTAATTCTCTCTTCTGCCTCTAGTATCCTAGCAGTTAGAGCCTCCATTTTTTATTGCACCTCGTTAATAACCTTTTTGATTTCAACATGGTTGGATTTTAGTTCTTTTATTTCTCCAGAAATAAAAGGTTTCTCTAATATCTCCCATACTTTTTTCAAGCACATCTAGTATCTTTAAAATTATCATTTTGAACTCTAATTCCGATATCTCCTTTGTCCATATTGATTAGGTCCCTGGTAGTCGGTACTGCCTCCTGTTCTTTTTGGGGGGGGTGATTTTTTCTGTCTTGTCATTTTGTCCAGATGAGAATAGATGAATGAGAGGACAAAATGCTCACAGGGTCACAATAACCTCAGAAAAATATACATTAAACCAATCAGGAGAGACCTGAAACTGGGGGAAAATAAAGGGAAAGAAAGAAAAAAGAAATAAAAAATGAAAAAGAAAAAAGAAAAAGAAAAAGATAAAAGAAACCCCAAACAAACAAACAAAAAAACACAGAATATAACCAAATATGATCAGGCTGGTGCATACATCAATGCCACACACTAGATTTTGCACATATTTTGGTCTGTTAGAAGAAAGTTCCTCTTTAAATTTTAAAGGAAGAAAAGCTTATATATGTACAAAATTAAGGTGAATACGATGATGGGATGGAATATGAGTGTAAAGATGAAAATTATAAAAGATTTTATAAAAGGAGTTGATAAGATAAGAAGTTGGTTGAAAAAAGAAATAAGAGGATTTAAAAAAAGGAAAAGGAGAGAATGTGATCTGGTAGGAGACTAGAACAAAGCCATACCCTAGAGAGTTAGGGTATATTGTGGTTTGTTAGAAGAAACTGTATCCCAAAATTTTAAGGATATATATATATATATATATATATATATATCCAAAATAAGGTTAACTACTCTGAAGGGATAGAATATGACTCTAAAAATGAAAAATAAGAAAGGTTTTTTAAAAAATGATTGAAAAGATGTTGGTTGAAAAAGGGAAAAAGAAAATTTCAAAAAGAAAAGAAAAAATTAAAAAAAATTAGCTTTGACAGACTAAAGAACCATGGGGAAAAATCTATGAATTTTATGTGCTGTATTCCCCTAGTGCTGGATTTCTGGCATTGTCATTTATTGGTAAACTTGGTCTTCGCTTGCTGTTCTTGCTGATCTTCTGGGGGAGGGGCTTGTTGCAGGTTTTCTCAAACGTCTTTGTCGGAAGGCGGAATTTCACCGCCCTTGCCAGGGGCGGGCTAAGTAATCTGCTTGGGTTTGCTCTTGGGAGCTTTTGTTCCCTGCAAGGTTTCGGTACAGCTTTGGAGGATGAGAATGAAAATGGCGGCCTCCCAATCTCTGCCCAGAGGAGCCGAGAACCTGGGACCCCACTCCTCAGTGAGCCCCCAGAAAAGCAGTCAATCAGTCCCATTTCCCTGGTCTCTGGCTGCACTTCATGCTCACCTGGCCTGTGACCGAGCATTTCTATCTCTGGCACACAACCTCGTTTGGAGTCTCCAAGCCCAGTAGATCCCTGCAGTGTGCTCCTGTGCTGATCCTCCTGGGGGAGGAAGGGGAGTGTCCCTGAATCTGCCGCTTGTTGGGTCCCTGCTGGAAGTTCAGTGGCCTGAAAGTGCCACGGATCACAGTTTATAGCAACCCCGAGCTGAGAGCCCACTCCTCAGCTCCATCTCTGCAGCCAGCTTCCCGGCTCTGATATCTGTAAGCTCTGCTGCACTCAGGCACCCCCAGTCTTTCTGTGACCCTGAGGGTCAGGAGACCACACTGTCTGAGTGAGGGTTCCACCCCCTGCTTAGCCACTGGAGCGATGTCCCTCAGCAGAGCTGACTTCTAATAGTTCCGATTTTGTGCTTCACTGTTCTATCACTTGCCAGGAATGGCTGATGGAGGCCCCCTCCCCCGCCGTCTATCTTCCCAAATTTCACCTCAGATTCACTTCTCCACACATCCTACCTTCCAGAAAGTGGTCGCTTTTCTGTTCAGAGTTGTTGCTATTCTTTTCTTCAATCTCCTGCTGAGGTTGTAGGTGTTCAGAATGGTTTGATCCCTATCTAGCTGAATTCCTAGGACCAGACGAAATTTAGGTCTCCTATTCCTCTGTCATCTTGCTCCTTCCCTCCACCTGTATATTTTAAATTTTTTTATTGTGTTCAATTAGCCAACATATGATACATCATTAGTTTTTGATGTAGTGTTCAGCAATTTATTAGTTGCTTATAATACCCGGTGCTCATCACCAGACAAGCCCTCCTTGACACCTATCAGCTGGTTACACCATTCCCCCACCTCTCCCTTCTGTAACCCCCAGTTTGGTTCCTGGAGTCCAGAGTCTCTCATGGTTTGTCTCCCTCTCTGATTTCTTCTCATTCAGTTTTCCCTCCCTTCCCCTGTGGTATTCCATGCTATTCCTTATGTTCCACATATGATTGAAACCATATGAAAATTGTCTTTCTCTGTTTGACTTATCTTATTTAACATAACCCCTCCAGTTCCAACCATGTTGATGCAAATGGTGGGTATTCATCTTCCTGATGGCTGAGTAATATTCCATTGTATATATGAACCACATCTTCTTTATTCATTCATCTGTTGAATGGCATCTTAATTCCTTCTACAGTTTAGTTATTGTGGGCATTGTTGCTATGAACATTGGGGTGCACGTGCCCCTTTTTTTCATGACATCTGTATCTTTGGGGTAAATACTTAGTAGTGTAATTACTGGGTTGTATGGTAACTCTATTTTTAAGGTCTTGAGGAAACTCCATGCTCTTTTCCAGAATGGTTGAATTTCTTTCTTCTCCAAAAAACCCTATAAAGGAGGAGGCTGGGAAGATGGCAGAGTAGGAGAACCCTAAGTTTGCTTCGCCCCATGGTTACAACTAGATAACAATCATATCAGCATAAATAACCCAGAAAACGATTGGAGACTGGCAGATCGAACTCCACACCTAAAAGTAGAGAAAAGTCCACGCCAAAGAAGTTAGAAAGAGTGGAGAGGCAGTTTGGGAATGAAATGGATCTTGTAAGTCTCTTTGAGAAGGAGCTGAAATCATGAAGAAGGGTGAGAAACAGACTATATGAGTCCCCATAAAATTTGGCATTGAAAGTGAGAGGGGCCAAATTTTGTGAGTTCTTACAACCAGTTGGACTTAAGGCCTGGAATTTTAAAAATCAGTTGGCTCAGCTCTGGGGGACCCCAGAGGGTGTTAAGAAACTAAGTCCCTGCTTTTTAAGTAACAGCACAACAAATAGCCTGCACAAATACAGCATAGACCATCAATTTGTAAAAAAGTACACCTTGGATATATAGGTCTCCACAGGGAAACCCCTCTAGGAACAAAGAGGCAGCATGTGTCATTTCCCTTACTTGTCCTTCAGCATAATCACAGAACCAACTGTGGGAACCAGTTCTTGCACTGACACTCACTACCTAACTGCCTACACCAATCTCTACCCCTCTGTGCTGCAGTGGATCTGCACTTTCCAGTAACACTTGCCTCAGTCCTGGCACTGCTGACCCCCTACCCTAGAAGACTAGTGCAAACCCCACCAACACAGTGTCTCTTGACCCATGAATTTTGTGGGGCCTCATTTCTAGTGGCAATGGCAGGTCTCATTTCACAAGACCAGCTCACACCTTGTTAAAACGTGCTCCACCCCTGTCAGTGACCAAACACTGCACACAACCAGGCAAAGAGAGCCTCTGCAGATGACTGGACTGAAGAAAAAAGTAGCCAGGGCACAATACCAGAGCATAAGTAACACATATAGGAGATGCTTTCTGTAGATCCAGGCCCTAGGAACCAGGGCACACTGCACTACAGAGCACTACACGACCTCTACATCATAAGGCCATTACCTTCAAGAGCAGGAGATGTAGCTGACATTCCTAACACACACACACACACACACACACACACACACACACCAGAAACAGAGATTTACACAAAATAAGGAGACAGAGAAATATGTCCTAAATCAAAGAATAGGACCAACCACAGGAAGAGACTTAGCAAGCTGAAGATAAGTAATATGCCTGATAGAGAATGTAAAGTAATAATCATAAAGATACTCACTGGAGTTGAGTAAAGAGTGGAGGACATCAGTGAGACCCTTAACAAAGAGATAAAAAAGAACCAGAGATGAAGAACACAATAAATGAGATTAAAATTATACTTGATGGAATAAAGAGCAGGCTAGAGGAAGCAAAGGAATGAATTAAAGTCCTAGAAGACAGAGTAATGGAAAGTAATCAAGCTAAACAAATGAGAGGGAAAATATGCAAAATGAGAATAGTATTAGGGAAATCAGTGACTCCACCAAGTGAAATATTTGCATTATAAGGATCCCAGAAATAAAGGGAGAAAAGGGCATTTGTTTGAAGAAATAATAGCTGAAAACTTCCTTAATCTGGAGTAGGAAACAGATATCCATATACAGGAGACTTAAAGATGACTCAATAACATCATCTTCAAGAGGTCCATACCACGACATATAATGATTAAAGTGGCAAAAAGTGGTGATAAAGAAAAAAAGAAGTAGCCAGAGAAAAGAAGACAGTTACATATAGGGGAAAGGCCATAAGCTATCAGCAGATTTTTTAAAAGAGAAACCTGGCAGACCAGAAGGGAGTAGCATGATACATTCAGAGGGCTGAAAGGTAAGAAAAAAAAATCTGCAGCCAAGAATACTGTATCCAACAAGGCTAATTAAGAATAGAAGGAGAGATAAAGAGTTTCCCAAACAAAATCTAAAGGAGTTCATGATAACTAAATTCATCCTACAAAAAATATTAAAGGGAATGTTTTGGGTAGAAAGGAATAATCATAAATGAGAGTATGAAAAATAAGCATATCAATAAAAATAAGTCAAGGGATTAACAAAATAAAAAGCTATAAAATATGACACCATGTATCTAAAACATGGAAAGGAGAAGAGTAAAGAATGGGTTCAAACTGGGGCACCTGGGTGGCCCACTGGTTAAACGTCTGCCTTTGGCTCAGGTCATGATTCCAGGGTCCTGGGATTGAGCCCCATATCGGGCTCCCTGTTCAGGCAGGAAGCCTGCTTCTCCTCTCCCACTGCCCTGCTTGTGTTCCTGTTCTCAATATCTCTCTCTCTCTCAAATAAATAAGTAAAATCTTAAAAAAAGAGAGATGGATTCAAACTTAAGTAGCAATTAACTTAATATAGACTGCTATATGCAGAAGATGTCCTATACAATCCTAAGGGTAAACACAACTTAAAAACCAGTAATAGACATGCAAAGAATAAAGAGAGAGAAATCCAATAATGTCACACACACACAAAAGCAAAAAAACCACCACCACCACCAACAAAAAAACAGATAGCATGAAAGATAACAAAAGAAGAAAGGATCAGAGTAAAACTACAGACACAGCCACAAAACAATTAACAAAATGGCACTCTAAATATATGTCTAATAATTACTTTGAATGTAAATTGACTAAACACTCCAATCAAAATACGTAGGGTGACTGAGTGGATTTAAAAAAAAAGACCCATCTTTATACAGCCTACAAGAGACTCTATTTAAGAGTTAAAGACATCCGAAGATTGAAAGTGAGATAATGGATAAAACTTTATCATACAAATGGATCAAAAGAAAACTAGGGTAGCAGTATTTATGTTGAACAAAATAAACTTAAAACAAAGACTGTAACAAGAGACAAAGTAGGACACTATACAATAACAAAGGCAACAATCCAACAAGAAGACATAACAATTGAATATATTTAGGTGCCTAATAGAGGATAACCCAAATACATAAAAGTGGTAATAACAAACATAAAGTAATAAATTGATAGTAATACAATACTAACAGGAGACTTTAACATCCCACTTACATCAATGGACAGATGATCCAAGCAGAAAATCCACAATGAAGCAGTGGCTTTGAATGACACGTTGGACCAGAAGGATTTAAAATAGTCAGGACATTTTATCCTAAAACCTTAGAACACACAGGTTTTTGGTTTGTTTGTTGATTTTCAAATGCACATGGAACATTTTCCTCAATAGATTCCATATTAGACCACAAAACCAGACTCAACAAATTCAAAAAGATCTATATCATACCATACATCTTTTCTGATTACAAAGCTATGAAACTAGAAATCAACCACAAGAAAAATTCAGGAAAGACCACACCAGTTAGAGTGGCAAAAATTAACAGGGCAGGAAAAAACAAATGTTGATGAGGTGGTGGAGAAAGGGGAACCATCTTAGACTATTGGTGGGAATGCAAGCTGGTAGAGCCACTCTGGAAAAGAGTATGAAGTTTCCTCAAAATATTAAAAATAGAGGTGAGAAAAGTTGGCGGAGGTGTAGGGGACCCTAGTTCAACTGGTCCCTGGAATTGAGCTGGATATCTACCAGAGCACTCTGAACACCCACAAAATCAGCCTGAGATGTAAGAAAATGGATCTGGATCTCTACAAACAGAATATCCCTGGCAGTTCGTTGGAGGTATGAATCGGGGAGCCGTGAATCCACCGGCAGATATGGGAGGATAAATGGCAGCGGAAGGGAGCCTGGCCATGGGGAATCTACACTGCCAGTGAGCGACAGCCTCGCGTGCTGGGGGCAGGACACGGAAACGCAGACCAGTAGTGGCGGGAAAAAGACATTAGGACAGCCCCCAGGATGGAAACCCGGAAAGGCGGGGTCGCTCGTGCAAACTGGGAGTGGCTGGCGGCTTTAGAAGCACAAAGGGCAGAGACATGCCCTGACTTGGAGGCAGGACTGGGGGCCCTGTGGAGAGGTGCACAACCCAGGACACTGCAGTTTATAGCAGCACAGAGAGAAGTGAAGATAGTGTGGTGTGGAGAACTCACTGAAGAACAGACTGTGATCATTCTGCTCTGAGGCAGGCGGTTGAAAATGGTCTCTTCTGCTCTATCGGAAGAGATGCAGAAAGCCACCAGGGAAAGCCACAAGAGAACAAAAGCCCCCAAACCAGGTTCCCACTGAAAGCATCCCCTGCCACAGGGGAGCAGGGCAACTCTGCCCAAACAGGGCTGCCTGAATAACAACGTGGCAGGCCAACGCCCAGAAGACAGGCTGGGAAAACAAGAGGCCAGCAACCCTAAGGTCCCAGGAAAACAGGTGCATCTTGTTTGGGTTCTGGTCAATAATTTGCACTCTATACATTCCCTCAACACCCATCAACACAACTAGGAGGAGGAACCCCCAAAATAGGAAAGATTCAGAGATTATGATTTATGCCACAAATTTACAAATGGATGCAGATATAACCAAGATATCGGAGATGGAATTCAGGCAGCAATTCTGAAGACAATAGGTAGAATGGAGAAATTAATTAATGGCAACATAGAGTTTCTAAGGGGAGAAATGAAAGCTGAATTGGCAGAACTTAAAAATGCTATCAGTGAGATCCAATCTAATCTAGATAATCTAACAACTAGGGTAAGTGAGGCAGAAGTACGAATCAGTGACCTGGAAGACAATTTAATAGATAAAAAGGGAAAAGAGGGGGCCAGGGAAAATCAACTCAGAATCCATAAAAATAAAATCAGAGAAATAAGTGACACCATGAAGTGTTCCAATGTCAGAATTATGGAATCCCAGAGGGAGTGGAGAGAGAGAGAGGACTGGAAGATATACTTGAGCAAATCATAGCTGAGAACTTCCCTAATCTGGGGAATGAAACAAATATTCTTGATGTAGAGGCAGAGAGGAACCCTCCCAAAATCATGGAAAATAGGCTAACACCCCGGCATGCAATAGTAAAACTCACAAATCTTAGAACCAAGGAAAACATCTTAAGGGCAGTTAGGGGGAAGAGATTCATTATGTACAGAGGGAGGAATATCAGAAAAATGTCAGACCTATCCACAGAGACCTGGCAATCCAGAAAAGCCTAGCAAGACATATTCAGGGTACTGAATGAGAAGAACATGCAGCCAAGAATACTTTATCCGGCAAGGCCGCCATTTAGAATGGATGAAGAGATGCAGAGCTTCCAAGACCAGCCAAAACTGAAAGAATATGTGACCACTAAGCCGGCCGTGCAAGAAATATTAAGGGGGGGTTCTGTAAAAGGAGAAAACCCCAAGAGTGATATACAACAGAAATTTACAGGGACAATCTATAAAAACAATGTCTTCACAGGCAACATGATGACAATTAATTCATATCTTTCAATAATCATTCTCAATGTGAATGACCTAAATGCTCCCATAAAACGGCACAGGGTTGTAGATTGGACAAAAAGACAGAACCCATTCATATGCTGTCTACAAGAGACTCATTTTGAACCTAAAGATACATCCAGACTGAAAGTGAAGGGATGGAGATCCATCTTCCATGCCAGCAGACCTTAAAAGAAAGCTGGGGTAGCAATTTTCATATCAGACAAATTAGATTTTAAACTAAAGTCTGTAGTTAGAGACACAGAAGGACACTATATCATTCTTAAAGGGTCTATCCAACAAGAAGATCTAACAATTGTAAATATCTATGCCCCCAACATGGGAGCAGCCATCTACATAAGCCAACTGTACACGAAAATAAAGGATCATATTGATAACAATACTTTAATTGTAGGAGACCTCAATACTCCCCTCTCAGCAATGGACAGATCACCTAAGCAGAAAATCAACAAAGAAACAAGAGCTTTGAATGACACACTGGACCAGATGGACCTCATAGACATATACAGAACATTCCACCGTAAAACTACAGAACACCCATTCTTCTCAAGTGCACATGGAACTTTCTCCAGAATAAAACACATACTGGGTCACAAATCAGGTTTCAACCGATACCAAAAGATTGATTATTATTCCATGCATATTATCAGACCACAATGCTTAAAAGCTGGAACTCAATCACAAGAAAGAATTTGGCAGAAATTCAAACACTTGGAAGCTAAATACTACTCTGCTCAAGAATGTTTGGTTTAACAAGGAAATCAAAGAACTTAAAAAATTAATGGAAATCAATGAGAACAAAAAGACATCGGTCCAAAACCAATGGGATACTGCAAAGGCAGTCCTAAGGGGGAAATACATAGCCATCCAAGCCTCACTCAAAAAAATAGGAAAATCCCGAATTCACCAACTAACTCTACAGCTTAAAGAACTAGAGAAAAAAGCAACAAACGATGCCTAAGCCACATATTAGAAGAGAAATAATTAAGATTAGAACAGAGACCAATGAATTAGAAACCAAACACAGTAGATCAGATCAACGAAACTAGAAGTTGGTTCTTTGAAAGAATTAATAAGATCGATAAACCACTGGCCAGACTTATCCAAAAGAAAAGAGAAAGGACCCAAATTAATAAAATTATGAATGAAAGGGGAGAGATCATGACTAACACCAAGGAAATAGAAACAATTATTAGAAATTATTATCAACAACTATATGCCAATAAACTGAGCCATCTGGATGAAATGGAGGCCTTCCTGGAAACCTACAATCTGCCAAGACTGAAACAGGAAGAAATTGACAACCTGAATAGGCCAATAACCGGTAATGAGATTGAAGCAGTGATCAAAAATCTCCCAAAAAACAAGTGTCCAGGGCCTGATGGATTCCCTGGGAATTCCAGCAACCATTCAAAGAAGAAATAATACCTATTCTACTGAAGCTGTTTCAAAAAATAGAAACAGAAAGAAAACTTCCAGACTCATTCTATGAGGCCAGCATTACCTTAATCCCCAAACCAGGCAAAGACGCCATCAAAAAGGAGAATTTCAGACAATTATCCCTGATGAATATGGACTCCAAAATCTTGAACAAAATCCTGGCTAATAGGATTCAACAGTACATTAAAAGGTTCATCCACCACGACCAAGTGGGATTTATCCCTGTGATGCAAGGTTGGTTCAACATTCGCAAATCAATCAATGTGATAGAACACATTAATAAGAGGAGAGAGAAGAACCATATGGTCCTCTCAATTGATGTAGAAATAGCATTTGACAAAATACAACATCTTTTCCTGATTAAAACCCTCAAAGCATAGGGATAGAGGGAACATTCCTCAAGTTCATAAAATCCATCTATGAAAAGCTCAGAGCGAATATCATCCTCAATGGGGAATAGCTCAGAGCCTTTTCCATAAGACCAGGAACACATCAAGGATGCCCACTCTCACAACTATTGTTCAACATAGTACTAGCAGTCTTAGGAACAGCAATGAGAGGAAAAAAAAAAGAAATAAAAGGCATTCAACTGGGCAAAGAAGAAGTCAAACTCTCTCTTTTCACAGATGACATGGTACTTTATGTGGAAAACCCAGAATTGTCTACCCCCAAATTACTAGAACTCATAGAGCAATTCAGTAATGTGGCAGAATACAAAATCAAGTCACAGAAATCAGTTGCATTCTTATACATTAACAATGCAACTGTATAAAGAGAAATTAGAGAAACGATTCTGTTTACAATAGCACCAAAACCTGTAAGATACCTCGGAATAGACCTAACCACAGAGATGAAGGATCTATACTCTAGGAACTACAGAACACTCATGAAAGAAATTGAAGAAGACCAGAAAGATGGAAAAATATTCCATGCTCATTGATTAGAAGAATAAACATTGTTAAAATATCTATGCTACCCAGAGCAATCTATACCTTCAATGTCATCCCGATCAAAATGCCAATGACATTTTTCAAATGCTGGAACAAACAATCCTATAATTTGTATGGAACCAGAAAAGACCCCGAATCACCAAGGAAATGTTGAAAAAGAAAAACAAACCTGGAGGCATCACGTTGTCCGATTTCAAGCTATATTACAAAGCTGTGATCACCAAGACAGCATGGTATTGGCACAAAAACAGACATATAGACCAATAGAATAGAATAGAGAACTCAGATATAGACCCTCAACTCTATGGTCAAATAATCTTTGACAAAGCAGGACAAAACATGCAATGGAAAAAAGAGAGTCTCTTCAATAAATGGTGCTGGGAAAATTGGACAGCCACATGCAGAAGAATGAAACTCGACCATTCTCTAACACCATACACAAAGATAAATTCAAAATGGATGAAAGACCTCAATGTGAGACAGGAATCCATCAAAATCGTAGAGGAGAACATAGGCAGTAACCTCTTTGACATCGCCCACAGCAACTTCTTTCAAGATACAGCTCCAAACTCTAGTGAAACAAAAGCAAAAATGAAGTTTTGGGACTTCATTAAGATAAAAAACCTTCTGCATAGCAAAGGAAACAGTCAACAAAACAAAGAGGCAACCCACAGAATGGGAAAAGACATTTGCAAATGACACTACAGATAAAGGGCTGGTATCCAAGATGTATAAAGAACTTCTCAGACTCAACACCCAAAAAACAAGTCAAAAAATGGGCAGAAGACATGAACAGACACTTCTCCAAGGAAGATATACAAATGGCTAACAGACAGATGAAAAAATGTTCATCATCATTAGCCATCAGGGAAATCCAAATCAAAACCACATTGAGATACCACCTTACACCAGTTAGAATGACAAAAATGGACAGGGAAAGAAACAACAAATGTTGGAAAGGTTGTGGAGAACGGAGAACCCTCTTACACTGTTGGTGGGAATGCAAGTTGGTATAGCCACTTTGGAAAACAATGTGTAGGTGCCTCAAAAATTTAAAACTAGAGCTACCCTATAACTCAGCAATTGCACTCCTGGGTATTTACCCCAAAGACACAGATGTAGTGAAAAGAAGGGTCATATGCACCCCAATGTTCATAGCAGCAATGTCCACAGTAGCCAAACTGTGGAAAGAGCCAAGATGCCCTTCAACAGATGAATGGAAAAAGAAGATATGGTCCATATATACAATGAAATATTACTCTGCCATCAGAAAGGATGAATACCCAACTTTTACATCCACATGGATGGGACTGGAGGAGATTATGCTAAGTGAAATAAATCAAGCAGAGAAAGTCAATTATCTTATTGTTTCACTTATTTGTTGAACATAAGGAATAGAATGCAGGACTCTAGGAGAAGGAAGGGAAAAATGAGGGGTTTGGGATTGGAGGGAGAGATGAACCCTGAGAGACTATGGACTCTGAGAAACAAATAGGGTTTTAGAGAGGTGGGGTGAGGGGGGATTGGTTATCCCGGTGATGGCACGTACTGCACGGAGCACTGGGTGTTACATGAAAACAATGGATCATGGATCACCACATCAAAAACTAATGATGTATTGTATGGTGACTAACATAATATAATAAAATAAAAAGAAATAAAAATAGAGCTATCTTATGACCCAGCGATTAGATTACTGGTTATTTACCCCAAAGATACAGATTAGTGAAAAAAAGGACCACATGCACCCCAATGTTTATAGCAGCATTGTCCATGATAGCCAAACTGTGGAAGGAACTGTGATGCCCTTCAACAGATGAATGGAAAAAGAAGATGTGGTCCATATATACAATGGAATATTACTCAGCCATCAGAAAGGAAGGATATTCAACATTTGCATCAACATGGATGGAACTGGAGGAGATAATGCTAAATTAAATAATTCAAGCAGATAAGGACAATTATCATATGGTTTCACTTATTTGTGGAACATAAGGAATAGCATGGAGGACATTAGGAGAAGGAAGGGAAAAATGAAGGGGGAAATCGGAGGGAGAGAAAAACCATGTGAAACATTCTGAGGGTTTTAGAGGGGATGGGGGTGAGGGGATGGATTAGTCCAGTGATGGGTATTAAGGAGGGCACTAATTGCATGGAGTACTGGGTGTTTTATGCAAACAAGGAATCATGGAACACTAAATGAAAATCTAATGAGGTACTGTATGGTTATTAACATAACATAATAAAAAAATGAAATATTTCAAAAGCAGATAAGGAATTTACATAGTTGTAAAACATTTTCTTTTATTATTAAGAAGTTCTGTTTCCTTAAGTAATCAATAACCTGATAAAGGGAACATGAAGCACAGGTAATTATTTTAAGACACAAAATCTTTGTTTCTCCTACAGAGTAATTAATAAGAAAAGGAAAATTTTAAAAAATTATTGAGTGGACCAATAATCTAAGAAAA